>NW_006443567.1:2314996-2330944 GCF_000325575.1 Pteropus alecto
TCTGACTGGTTCCCTTTTATAATTTCCATTTTTATGTTTTTTTAGTTCTTTGTTAAAGTTCTCACTGAATTTATCTACACTTCCTGTAAGTTCATTGAGCAGCTTTATAACCAGTGTTTTCAACTCTGCATCTGTTAGGTTGCTTGACTCTATTCTTTCTGGGTCTCTGTTCTATTCTCTCATATGGTTTCTGCTTCTTTGTCTTTCCATTTTGGCTGCCTTTCCATGTCTGTTTCTATGTACTAAGCAAAGCTCCTATGTCTCCCTGTCTTATTAGCATGGCTTCGTGTAGTAGGTGTCCAGTGGCACAGCCCTGAGAGGGGATCAGCTGCAGGCCAAGTTTAGCCCCAGCTTGTGCCCCTCCGAGACCACCTGTAAAGATTCAGCAAGCAATCCACAGATGCTGTGCTTATTGTTGCCTCAAGAAACCACAGCAGAAACCAAGGCCAGCTGCCACTAGTGTGAGTCTTGGCATTGCTCAGCAAGGAGCACCTGACCTGCCGAGGATACACCTGGATGTGGTTTGGGTAGGGCCGAGAGTTGGGGGAGGCGGAGTTTCACATAATGATAACAGTGGGCGGAGTGACCTCTGTTATCCAGTTTAATGACATCTCAGCTATGGCAGTGCTGCGTCCGCACACTGGACAGTGGGGAGGGCTCAATAGAGGAACAATGGATACTGCCGGCGCTTCTGTCTGAGAGAGAACCTCGCCTGCAGCCCTCGCTCTGACAACTCAGTGTCCCCCTGTAAATCCTTGGTGCCCCTGTGCAGCAGAGCTGGCCCTGGTGCTCAGAGAAAGCAGGTCCATCACCACGAAAGTCCACTCTCAGATGTGGTCCCTTTTAGAGGCGTCTGCA
The DNA here is from genome assembly GCF_000325575.1 of Pteropus alecto. Classification (NCBI taxonomy): domain Eukaryota; kingdom Metazoa; phylum Chordata; class Mammalia; order Chiroptera; family Pteropodidae; genus Pteropus; species Pteropus alecto. The sequence goes on from NW_006443567.1 coordinate 2,315,855, forward strand.
GCTGCTGCTGCCACAGCATGTGTCCCACTCAGCAACTCGGAACCGGGCAGCCTCGCATCCTTGCCCTGTCTTACCTCCTCCCGTTGCAGGGTGATTTCTTATTTCTCTCCCTAGTTATAGGGCTTGTTCATCTAGATCCCAGGTGACTTTCTTTGTTATTTGCTCCGTGATTCTGTCACGACTTTGATTTGGTTACCGTAGGGATGAAGAAAGCCTCTATCATTTATACTATTTTTTTCCTCCTCTCATTTTATGATTTTTTTTTATTTGAATGCTGATTACCCAGCTATATTAATTTGTAAAAATGCTTTGAGCTGTAATCTTATGACATGTATACTTTCCTTCAATTATTTTGATTTTTTAAAGGTAGAGGGCCTTGGAAGAAGTCTCTGTTCCAATCTATCATAGCCCTAGAACAATTAATAAGACAGGAACAGCTGTCCCCTTCAGTTTCCACCCCCTGTAGCAGTCCTAGAAACAGAGCTCCACTGGGACCACAGAGGCTGGCCTTTGGAAGAGGGTTTTGGAGAATCCAAGCTTTGTCTTTGGCTCCCTGTTACCTAAGGCTTCTAGTGGAAGCATCTCACTTAGGCCTACCCCTCCCAGAAACTTCCCTTCATTCTAAGTTTTCCGAGCCTTGTCTTCATCTCTTCTCTCACCAATTAAGTGCAATGTTTCTCTGTTCTATGGCCTGTCCTCTCAGGACGCTGCTTTCTGCTCCCAGAGATATCTGAAGACAAGGCCATAAGTAACAGATACAGCTAACAGTGGGAATTCAGAACTCTCAGCTGGCAGATAAGGGATTTTTGAGTGCAAACACCAACACCAATAACAACAACAACATAATTTTTTTTTTAAATATTTTTGATCTGCAGTTGGTTGAATACGAGATGTGGAAGCCATGTTTATAGAGGGCCAACTATATATGTATTAAGATATATAACTGTGTTTATATGTGCTTGTGTGATTATTTTCTTGCTTGGTGTTCTGTCCACACAGATCTGTAGCACATGTCTGAGTATATATATCTATGCAGATATCTGTACATTTGTGTGTATAAAACTACATAGATTTTTATATATGTCTGTATATACATATAAAAACACCCAGCTGCATAAAAATCTCCAGCTTGGAATCCCACTTCATCAGCTCATACTGCTACAAATCACACCCACTCATTTCTTGAAGATTTTTCACTCCTGGCACACTACCACTCCCTCCAACACTACTCCCACCCTAATTCCTGGAAATTTCAAAATACACACAGATGATCCTCCCAACACCCTGGTCTCTCAGTTCCTTGAACTTCACCCCTCCAACATTTGCAACCTTGACCCCACCCTCAGCCATTCACTCCGACAGCCCAATTTTTATGTGTTATCCATTGCTGCACAACAAACCACTCTAAAACTTAGTGGCTTAAAACAAATATGATTTATTATTTTTCACAATTCTGTAGATTGGCTGGGTGGTTCTTCTGCTAGTCTCACCTGGGTTCACTCATGCTCCCAATGGTGAGTTGGCTGAGCCTCTCTCTCCATGTGATCGTCCATCCTCAAAGAGTTAAAAAAAAAAAAGTGATGGTAGCATACCAAAAAGGCAAAATAGAAGCTGCTAGGCCTCTTGAGTCTGAGGCTCAGAGATCATACGACATCACTTCTTCTTCATTCTTAAGGTCAAAACAAGTTACAGAGTCAGCCCAGGTTCAAGGGATGGGAAAATATGTGTATACTTTGTTTTGGGGGGGTTGTTTGTTTGTTTGTTTGTTTGTTTTACACCTACAGCACCTGGTCTCCCATCCAAGTACTAACCAGGCCCAACCCTGCTTAGCTTCTGAGATCAGATGGGGTCGGGCTTGTTCAGGGTGGCATGGCCGTAGACGGGACAGGAAAATAGACTCCACTTTGCCAGGAGGAGCTGCAAAGAATTTGTAGCCATTTTTAATCAATTACATCTAGGCCTTGCTATGACCAATCTCAATTTCATAATCACCCTCTCTGATCACCACCTCCTATCTTTTCAGCTCAATCCTTCTTCTACTGTAAATCTAGGAATCCTTCAACCCTGCTGAGACCTCCATTTCATTGATCCTACCACCTTTTCACTGTCTACCTACCTGATATCTTCTCTTCTGTCTTTATTCAGCTTAAATTATTTTAGTCACACAGAATCTTTTGTGGCACTTATGTAAGCAACAATCCTGGCTAAATCCAACTCTCCACCTCCTCTGTGCCTGCACCTGTACACCTGAATGGAGCTGGGAAAAAACACAATGATTCTGCTGGTTTCATTTTAAATTCATAACTACTAACCTCAGATGAGAAGTTAAACTTGTCCCAGAACCGTATTATAGTCTTTGAGTTCATTTCTTCTGACACTTTCCTTGAAAAACATTTTGGTATTTTCTCTTCCTTCAAACCTTTAACAGCCACCCCTATGCTTAGCTGATGGTTTTGCTTCCTGCTTCTCTGAGGACATCGCAGCTATACATGTTATTTTCTCACCTGTTTCTAGGGAAGAACAGTCTAGGCTCCTAGCTGAGATCAGTCTCTCCACCTGTGCATGCAGCCCCATTCTTTCCATCTACATTAGTCCTGCCTACATTCTAAGACTCACAGTGGATGCCTGAAACCATGGATAGTATCAAACCCTAATCACCTTCTTCTACACTGACATAAATGTGGCAGCAGTTTTTTCATCAGCAGATGCAGCCTCTCCACTGACTTCCATATTTTTCAGTCCAAACGTATTCCTGCATCTGTATAACCATTCCTTGCTTGCAGTAAATGGTTTGGTTTCACTCATTTCAGGGGATTCCCTTGCTGAAGTCTTCGTATAGGCTCATGCTTTCTAGTGCATCACATTGCCACCAATCAAAACACATTTTCTGTTCATGTCTTACACCCCAAAATTGAATGCCTTTTCCATCTTAACTAAGCACTTACCATGCACCGTGGCCATAACTTCTGCAATTTGAGGTGCGACAGCAAAATTAGCACAAATTTCTTTTTCCGTCTTCACAATTTCACAGATAGAAGATTCTTTCTTAACATAGTTTTTAGAAATCTCAGAATGCAATTTTTTTCTTCGCTTATTAATTTGAGAACTTTCACCTTTTCACTTAAAGGAAGCACTTTATGGCTTCTCTTTGAAATATCTGAATTGCTAACATCACAATTCTTGCATTTTGGGGCCATCATTAAGTAAGATAAGGGCTACTTAAACACAATGCTGTGATACCACAACAGTCGATCCGATAACCTAGATGGCTACTAATTGACTAAGTGGTGGGGAGCAGATACAGAATACACTATACAGTAGACAAAGGGATGAGTCACATCTAGAGCGTGATGGAGTGGGACTGCACAAGATTTCATCACACTACTCAGAGTAGTGAGCAAATGAAAACCTATAAATTGTTTATTTCTGGAATTTTCCGTTTAATATTTTCAGACCATGGTTGACACGGGAAAAATCATGGTTAAGGGAGGACTACTGTACTCAAAGACATGCTTTTAGTAACTCTTCTTTCTCTCTTCTCCATCATTGATCTTACCCTCTCTACTGGATCCAGCAATTCTAGTTCTGTCCAATCATCATACACACATGCCAGGATTTCTCTCAATTAAAAAAAAAATCTCTCTTGACCTCACTTGCTCTCCAGCTCTGTTCCATTCCTTTGCTCCTTTAATACTCGGGAGTTATCTATATTCACTGTTTTCAATTTCCTCCATTTCTTCTTGAACCCATTCCAATCAGTCTTTCTGTCCCACCTCTCTACTCTAAACTGGTTTTCTCAAGTTCACCTGTGACCTCCACATTTTCAAATATAATAGTCAATTATCTTGCCTCATGTTATTCGACTCATCGGCAACATTGATTTCAGTAGATCAGTCCTGGAAACCCTTTCTTTATTTGGCTTCCAGAACACCACACTCCACTCTCTCTCTTTTCTTATTTTATTGACCATCCTTTCTCAACTCCTTTGCTGGCTCCTTCTTCTGACTTCTTAACTTTGTAGCACCCCAGGGCTCGATGTTTGATTCTTTCTTTATTTATACTCACCCCCTTAATGATCGTACCGAGTTTGGTGCCTTTAAATACCATTTATTCTCCAACAGTTTACAAAAATGTTTATCCCCAGGTCAAACTTCTTTCCTGAACTACAGATTTGCACAGTCAAAAACATACGTGTATCTCCATTTGGATGTCTGATTGGCATCTCAAACTTAACATGTTAAAACCCAATTCCCCATCTTCCAGCACAAATCAGCTCCTACTATGGTATTTGCCATCTTTTAATGGCAATGCCACACCTATAGTTGCTCAGACAAAATGTCCTAGAGTCATCTTGACTCCTCTCTTTCTCTCACAACCTTGATCCAATCCACCAGCAGATTCTGTTGGCTCTATTTTCAGAATATATCTGGAATCCTATCACCTCTCACTATCTCCCTTCCTATCAGGGTCCAACCCACCATCATGTTTTGCCTGGACCACCACAGTAGTCTCCTAATTAGTTTATGAGATTTATCCTTGATCTGCTCTTCAGATTATGGATAATCTGAAGTTGTAGCCAAAGTGATCCTGTTAAAACATAAATTAAATCATATCACTCCTCTGCACAAAATCCTGCCACAGTTCTCCATCTTAGAGTAAAATCCAAAGTCCTTATACTATTTACAAAGACCTACACAATCTAGTCCATCACCATTCATCTACTACTCTCCCTTTCGTTCAGCCCACTCCAGACATACTGGCCTCCTCACTAATGCTTGAACGTGCCAGGTACTCTCACACCCTAGAGCACTTGACCTTGCTGTTTCTTCACCCTTGGAAGCCATTATGCCATCAGCTGCATGGCCTACTCTCTCCTTAAGATCTTTACTCAAAGTATCTATTTAGTTGCACCTTCCCTGGCCACCCTTATCTAAAATGTTAACTCCCGAGCCAGCATTTTATATCTCTCTTCCATACATATATGTTCTCTTAAATACTTATCACTATCTAACCAACTGTATATAGTTTTATTTAAATCTTGTTTGTCATTCCCACCCACTAGAATGTCAAATCCATAAGGCCAAGAATTATTTGTCTGTTTTGTTCAATGTTTCATCTACAGTATCTAAAAGGCTCCAGTCACCATGCAATGTAATATGTGCTCAATAAATTTTATTGAATACACTGAATGAATTAATAGATCTGTGTGTATCTATCTATACATCTGTTTCTGCTCCCATTCATGTATATGTCAGTGTACGCCCAGTTAGTAAGTGTGACAAGGTCAAATTTGAATAATAGATGGTATTTATTGAGTGTTTATGATGTACTACGCCAAGCACTTTGCATGCAACATCTCATTTAATCCTACTTATTAGGCAGATGTAGTTTACTGTTTAATTTGTGGAATCAGGCTGCCTGCATGAGTCCCAGCTCTTCCACTTACTAGCTGTGTGACTCTGAATAAGTCACTTACCCTCTCAGAGACTCATTTTTCTCATCTGTAAAGTGAGGGTAACAATAGTACCTACTTCAAGAGGTTGTTGTGAGGATTAGATAAGAAAATACATAGAAAGCATTTAGAACAGTGCCTGGCACATAGTAAACATTTGCTAATACCCTCAATTTAAAGATTGATCTTAATAACAACAATAGAAGCATAATAACTTCTTTTTACCAAGTGTTTACTATGTGTTAAGTAAGCCTTTTCATACATTATGATATAGACATACATATACATATAAAATATATACACATATACATATGTATGTATATACATGACTTTTAAATTAACAAAATAAAGAGGTTAAGAAACTTGGAAAAAATGGCAATAATTTGAGGGGATAGATATGTTAAATAGCTTAATTATAGTGAATATTTCACAATATAAATGTATATCAAGTTGTACACCTTAAATATATACAACTTTAAATTATCAACTATACTTCAGTAAATCTGGGTGGAAAAAAATAAAGAAAACTGTCCAAGGTTACAAAGCTCTAAATAGGAGGTGCAGGCCTGAATGTGAGGCCTGGGCTGGTACCCTCAACAACCTTGCACTAATGTGGATGTGTGTTATGTCAGTACATTTTTGTGCATGTCTTTGTGTGTGATATGTGAGTGCATGTAGATATGTGTGTGACATGTGAGTGCATGTAGCTCTCTGTGTCTGTAATTTTGTGTCTGTATATCCCTATGAAAGTATCTGTTTTTATAGATCATTCTCATTTCCTCACTTGCTCTTCTCCAGTACAGCCAGCAGAGGGGGCTCAGGAATTTCTTTTTTCTTCTTGAAGAAGACAAGAGTATATATTAAAAATATAGCTTCCTTTGAAAAAATGCCAGTTTTTGACAGGGATAGCTATAGTCTATGACTGGATTTTAATACTTGAAAGACAAAAATCAGGCAGCCACCTAGACCTCGTATCTTTCCACTCACAAAGATATTTCTGTATGAGAGCAGGTATCCAGCTCCCAAAGAATGCTAAACCACTGTTTTCCAGCATCACTTCATCTATCCTGTTACACTATGCATGGCCCACTCCCTGCCTTCTGGCTATCCAAAGCCCCCCTCCACAGCTCCTTTGCAACCAACCAAGTAACCTGATTCCCTTTCCTTCTTCCCCACTCTCCTGCCTTCTTTTGGGTGGCTGTTCAGATATAATTAAACTGACACTGACAATACCCATAAGGCCAGGTTTTGTCTCATTTAAATCTCTTAACAAGCCTAGGAGGCAAACATTATTATCTTACCCTCCTCATTTAGCAAAAGAGAAATCAAGGCTCAGAGAGGAGGGTACTTTGCCTAAGGTTGTACTGTTAATAAAGGGCAGAGACAGAAATCAAACCCAGATTCCTCTGAATCCAGAGCCTACTCTCCCTTCCACTATGCCATGGACTATGGCAATTGATGGGACTACAATTGGAACCAGTGGTGATAGACTCCTTATCATGACTAACCCCTACACCCTAAATTCTCAAACCTGAATGTGTATCAAAATCACCTTAAGGTATTATTTAAGAAAAAAAAACACACACAAAATTCACAGGGAGTCTGAGTCTACAGTTAGGCTCAGGATTTGCCTTTGTAATAAAGACCTCATGTGACTTCTGATGCAGGTAGTCCCTGGCCACACTGGGAGAAAATCAGGCTTCTTAAAGGCCCACTCAGCCTCCCCTTAAGTACCACAAGTTCTTGATCAGACAGCTTCAGAACAGTTCCAAATAATCATGGTGACCATTGATGGAGCAACTGCCACATTTCAGGCACATTACATTTAGGTCTATGATCTATTTTGAGTTCATTTTTTGTGAGATATAAAGTCTGTGTTTTGGTTTCTTTTTTTTAATTTATTTTTTTCAAAGTTTATTGGGGTAACATTGGTTAATACAATTATATAATTTTCAGGTGTACATTATAATTTGACATCTATATATTCTATAGTGTGATTACCACCCAGAGTCCAGTTTCCTTCAGCTACCATGTATTTGATCCCCTTTACCCACTTCACACTCCCTCAACCTCCCTATATTTGACCCCTTTTACCCTGTCTATCTCTTCCCTCCTCTCCCACTCCCTACTCTCTAATAACCACTAGTCCATTATCCATGTCTATGAGTCTCTGTTTGTCCAGTTCATTTGTTGCTTTTAGGTTTATATCCCACATATAAGTGATATCATGTGATTTTCAACTTTTTCAGTCCGGCTTATTTCACTTAGCATGATCATCTTAAGGTCCATCCATGTTGTCGCAAATGGGAGTATTTCATCTCTTCTTATTGCTGAATAATATTCCATTGTATATACATACCACAGCTTCTTTAGCCAATCAACTATCATAGGATACTTCGGTTGCTTCCATGTCCTGGCCATTGTGAATAGTGCTGCTATGAACATTGGTGTGCTAATATCTTTTCGGATATGGGTTTTCAAGTCTTTGGGGTACCCAGCAGAGGGATTGCTGGATCAATTCTTAGTTTTTTGAAGACCTTCCATACTGCTTTCCATCGTGGCTGTTGGTTTCTTTTAATGGATGTCGTTCCAGCATCATTTGTTGAAAAACACTCCTTTCTCCATTGAAATGCCTTTTCTCCTTGGTCAAAGAATAGCTGATTATATTTGTTTGGGTCTATTTCTGATTTCTTTAGTCTGTTCCGCTGATCTATTTGTCTGTTCTTTCATCAATGCTACATTGGCTTGATAACTGTAGCTTTATAGTAAGTCTTCAAGTTGTAGTAAATGCCCGAGTCCTCCAACTTAGTTATTCTTCAGTATTTTGTTGGCTATTTTAAGCCTTTTGCCTTTTCATACAAACTTTAGAATTGGTTTGTCAGTATCTACAAATAATTTGCTGGGATTTTGATAGGGATTGCATTCAATCTACAGGTCAAGTTGAGAAGAACTGACATCTTAACAATGAGTTTTCCAACCCATGAACACAAAATAGCCCTCTACTTATTTAGATCATATTTTATTTCTTTCATCAGAGTTTAGCAATTTTCTGCATATAGATCCTGCAAGTATTTTGTTAGATTTATATATATAAGTATTTGAATTTTGGTGATGTTGTAAATGGTATTGATTTTTAATTTTGAATTCCAATTGTTCACTGCTGGTATATATGAAAGCAGTGACTTTTGTATATTAATCTTGCATCCTGTGACTAATCACTCATTAGTTCCAAGAGTCGTTGTTGTTTTTGTCAATCCTTTGGAATATTATATATGGATGATCATCTCATCAGTAAATGAGACCCAGGAACTTTATATACATTTTACCATTTAATCCCCAGGACAACTCTGTAAGTCAGGTTTTATTAGCATCCCCATTTTGCAGAGAATAAAACTGAGGCTTAGTTACATTAATTTAATTTTCTAAGGTCACAAAGCTTGGAAGTGGAATAATTGAGAAGCAACCCAGGTCTGCCTATGTCCACAACCTGCGATACCTGCACTCCACCAGTGAGGTGAGCTGCATTAAGTAATTTGCTGGAGCAAAAGGTAGCAGAAAGCCTCATGTGGGTAGAGGAGTCAATCTCTGCCCCTGATGGACTGTGTGTAATTGGTCAATTCACCAAATCCCAAAGAGCTAAGTTATTCGCATCACAGATTTGTGGAACATTGATCTAGGCTTTTTAAAATTTAAACATTTTGTTTTATAACAAGATCTGAATAGACACATCTCCAATGAATGTATAGAAGTGGATAATAAGCACTTGAATAGATGCTTAACATAATTAGCCATTAGAAAAATAGAAATAAAAATCACAAAGAGATGTCACTTCACATACACTAGGATGGCTATCATAAATAGGTGGACAACACAAACTTTGATTAAAAAATAGAGAGAGAAATTGGAATCTTCATACATTACTGGTGAAACTGCTAATGATGCCACCACTTTGGAAAACACTGGCAGTTCCTTGAAAATTTCAGCATAGAGTTATCATGTAACCTAACAATTTCACTGCTAAGAATATACTCAAGAAAATTAAAAACATGTTCACAAAAAGCTTGTACAAAAATGTTCATATCACTATTATTTATAATAGTCCCAAACTTGAAACAATCCAAATGTCTATCAAATGATAAATGAATTTTAAAAATGTGGTCTATATATACAATAGAATATTACTTTGCAATAAAAAGAATGAAGTACTCATACATGCCTCAACATGCATCAACCTTGGAAACATGTTACGTGAAATAAGTCATTCACATAATACCATATACTGTATGATTCCATTGATATGAAATAACCTAAATTAAAAAATCCATAAAAACAGAAAGTAGATTGGTGGTTGCTTCATGCTTGGGAGGGTGAGAGAAGTAAGGAATGATTGCTAACAGGTAGAAATTTCCTTTTTTGGATGATAGAACTCTTCTGTAATAAGATAGTGCTGATGGTGAACAGCATTGTGAACATACTAAAAACCACTGACTTGTACACTTTAAATTGCTGAAATTTTTTTGTATTTTAATTATATAACAAACAATAATAAGATCTTCAAAAAATTAAAACAACTACCATATGATATAGCAATTTCACTTCTGGGTATATAGCCAAAAGAATTGAAAGTAGGGTCTCAAAGAGATATTTGCACACCCATATTCTTAGTAGCACTATTCAGAATAGCCAAGAAGTGTAAGCACCCCATACGTCCACTGACAGGTGAATAGATAAACAAAATATAGTATATACATACAATGGAATATTATTCAGCCTTAAAAAAGAATGAAACTCTGTCATATGCTACAACATGGATGGACTTTAAAGATATTAAGTTAAGTGAAATAAGCCAGTCACAAAAGGAAAAATACTGTATGATACCACTTATGTGAAGTAGCTACAGGGGCTAAAGAGGGGGCATAGGAGGATTATTGTTTAATGGCTATTGAATTTCAGTCTTGCAAGATGAAAAAGTTCTGGAGATCCGTTTCACAAAAAATGTAAATATAGTTAACACTGCTGAAATGGACACAAAATGGTTAAGATGAAAAATTTTATGATGTGTTTTTTACCACAATAAAAATATAATCTAAAAAATGAGCCTATAAATGCTGGGGAGATATTCAATTCAAGTGGTACAAACAATTACCAACCCTTCATGTTTTCACTTCATTTTCCAAAGGAACGTTTCACAAAAAATGTAAATATAGTTAACACTGCTGAAATGGACACAAAATGGTTAAGATGAAAAATTTTATGATGTGTTTTTTACCACAATAAAAATATAATCTAAAAAATGAGCCTATAAATGCTGGGGAGATATTCAATTCAAGTGGTACAAACAATTACCAACCCTTCATGTTTTCACTTCATTTTCCAAAGGAAAATCAAGGCTCTCATATATTAGAATTATCATCTCAGTTGAGGTTTTTATTTCAAACTTGGGGAACTCTCCACATTTATCCCTGGTGTGGCATTCATAGTAAGGACAAATTTTTCTATTGAAAATCTTGCATGAAACAATATTCTTTGACTATTTTAGCACAATTCCATTAGATGTAGAAATGTAAAGGGAAATGAATACTCTTAAAATTTATTCTACGAAATAGAAACAATTTAAACCTAAAAAGCACAAAAAGAAGAAAGATTATCCAAAGAAGCAATGCTTGGCTATAAAAATATGAGACAAAATAGACTTTAAGACACAAATTGTTATGAGAGACACAGGAGATTATATAATAATAAAAGTATCAATCCGCCAAGATGATATAACAACTATGCACTGAACAAGAGGGCTTAAATACTTGAAGCAAAAAAAAAAAAAAACTGACAGAATTCAAGGGGAAAATGAATATTTCGACAATATTTGGAGATTTTGATACCCGACTCTCAATAATGGGTAGAATAGCCAGAGGGAAGATCAGCAAGGAAATAGAAAACTTGAACACTGTAAACCAACGAGACCTAACAGGCCTACATAGAACACTCCACACATCAGTAAAGTACACATTCTTCTGAAGTGCACATAGAACATTTTCCAGAATAATCCATATATTAAGTCACAAAACTAGTCTCAATAATTAAAAAATAAAATAAAATCATACCAAGAATATTCTCTGATCACAATGGAATAAAATTAAAAATCAATAACAGATGGAAATTTGGATATTCGCAATATGTGTAAATTAAACAACACATTTCTAAATAATCAATTGGCCAAAGAAGAAATTCAAGAAAAATTACAAAATACATTGAGATGAATAAAAGTGAAAAAACAGCATACTAAAACTTACGGACTACAATAATAGCAGAAAGATTTACCTGTAAATGCCTATAGTAAAAAAAAAAAAAAGGAAAGATCTCAAATCACTAACCTACCCTACCACCTTAAGAAACCTAGAAAAACAAGAGCACACTAAACGCAAAGCAAAAGAAGAAAGAAAATAAGAGTGAAGATAAATAAAATACAAAATAGAAAAACAATGGAGAAAATTTTTTTAAAAAGTTGTTTCTTTGAAAAGATTAACAAATTTGACAAACTTTTAGCTAGACTGATCAAGAAAAAAATGAAAAAGACTCAAATTATAAAAATTAGAAATGAAAGTGAGGATGTTGCTACTGATTTTACAGAGATAAAAATGATTATAAGAAAATGCTATGAACAACGTATGCCAACAATTAGCTAACCTAGATGAAATGGACAAATTCTTAGAAACATGCAAACTATCAAAACTGACACAAGAAGAAAAAGAAAATCTGATTATACTCTAAAACAAGCAAAGAGATTGAGCCAATAATCAAAAACTTTCAATAAAGAAAAGCCTAGACCAAGTGAATTCACTGGTAAAGTCTATTAAACATTTAAAGAACAATTAACACTAATCTTTCTTAAAATCTTTCAAGAAATGAAAGAGGTGGGGACAATGAGTAATATAAAAACAGTATTACCCTAATACCAGTGCCAAAGAGATCACAAGAAAACTACAGACCAATATTCTCAACAAAATACTAGAAAACCAAATCCAGCAGCATATGAAATGGATTATAAACCAAATGGAGTGTGTCCCAGGGATGCAAGGTTGGGTCAATATATGAAAATCCGTCAATGTAATACATCATATTAATAAAGGGAAAAATACATGATAATCTTAATAGATACAGAAAAAAATACATTTGATAAAATATAAAACACTTTCAAGATAAAAATATCTCCATGAATTAGGAATAGAAGAGCATTTCCTCAAACTTATAAAGGGCATCTATGAAAACCCCACAGCTAATATCATACTTAAGGGTGAAAGATCAAATGCTTTCCCCCTAAGATCATGAACAAGACAAGGATATCTGCCAGGACAGTTAGACAAGAAAAGAAAAGAAAAGCATCTAGATTTTAAAAAGAAGAAGTAAAATTATCTCTACTCACAGAGACCATGCACTTATGTATAGAAAATTCTCAAGAACACACACACACACACACACACACACACACACACACACACAAAACTCTGTTAAAGCTAATAAATGAGTTCAGGAAAGTTGCAAGATAAAGAATCAACATACAAAAATTAGTTATACTTCTACACGCTAGCAATAAACAATCCAAAAATGAAATTAAGAAAACAATTCCATGTATGATAGCACCAAAAAGAATAAAACATTTAGGAATAAATTTAACAAAAGAAGTGAAAAACTTCCACACTGAAAACTACAAAAACTTGTTGAAAGAATCTAAAGAAGACCTAAATAGGTGGAAATGCATCCTAGGTCCAGGGATTGGAAGACTTATTATTGTTAAGGTGGCAATAGTCCCTAAAATAATCTAGAGTCAATAAAATCCCTGTCAAAATCCCAGGTGCCTCTTTTGAAGAAATGAATAAGCTGTTCGCGGCATTCTTTTGGAAGTTCAGGGATCTTAAATAGCCAAAATGATGTTAAAAAAAAAAACATAGTTGGAGGACTCTCACTTTCAATATCAAAATTTATTACAAAGCTATAGTAATGAAGACTGTATGGTACTGTCATAAGGATAAACAGAGATCAATGGAATAGAATAGAGAGTCTAGAAATCAAGCCATATATCTATGCTCAATTGATTCTTGACAAGGGTGTCAAGTCCATTCAATGGGGAAAGAATAGCCATTTCAACAAAAAGTGCTGAGACAATTAGATATCCACGTGCAAAAAAAAAATGAATTTGGGCCCCTAATTCACACCATATACAAAAATTAACCCAAATGGATTAAAGATCTAAATTTAAGAACTAAATCTATAAAACTGTTAGAATGAAACATAAGTGCAAATCTTCATTACTTTGGATTAGACGATGGTTTTGTAATATAGTATCTAAAGTAAAAGCAACAAAAGAAAAATTTCATAAAGTGGACTTCATCAAAATTAAAAACTTTGTAGGTCAAAAGACAGTATGAACAAAGTGAAAAGACAACCTACAGAATGGGATAAAATATTTGGGCCTTTTGAGCCACGCTTCTCTTGCTCAGCCCCGCTTCTACATCTAAAAGTGTACTTTCCCTTCTAATAACACTTTTCTTTTCTGCTGTATTTCGGTGTCTTGCTCAAATCTTTGTTTGAGACATTAAGAACCTGGACAATGCACTGGGAGAGGATCCCCAATCTCCGGTAATATCTTCTTTAGTGAGCCAGCCAGGAGATTCAGAAACATGGTGGACTGAGAGATATCCTCAGATCTCTCCCCTTGAAACAACAATGAGCTGAACATCCAAAACTCAACAACAAAAAAAAAACACACAAACTGCAAACCAGCACGTCTGAGCATAAGAGCTACCACAGGACAGAACCCCGGGTGTCTGGCAGTGGACTGGGAGAAATAAAGAAGATGCCTCTCACAGCTGCTGGAGCTCCCTGTAAGAGGAGGAGGAGGGAAGAAGGTGCAATGACTTCCATAAGCAGCCCTGCCTGGAAAAGCTGTGAGCTCCCCGCGGCCAAAGGAAGGCCCAGTCATCAGGGCAGAAGGCAGAGAAGTGGGAGGACAGAAAAACAACAGTTGATTTTTACCAATCATGGTTGCAAAACATAGGTGGAGCCTCAGCCCCCAACTCCCAACCCAGAGGCCGCTCCTACCATTACCTCCAAGAGTGAACACAGCGGAGCCCCAGAGGAATCTGAGCAAACACTGCCAAGACTGTTGCTAACACTGGCAGGGACTGAAACTGAGAGTAGCTAGCGTGATTAAATATCTATCAGAAAATAAAAAGGCATTTTTAAGGCTTTATATAAAGCTAAGATGCCACCTACTGGAAAACAAAAGAAAAGCACCTTCCTTGCAACAGGCTAGGGACTATTATATAATAAATCTTCTTTCTGGAAAAACAAAACAAAACAAAACAAACAACAACAACCACAACATCAAAAAAACAGAAACCCTTTCCATTAATGCCTACGCAGAGAAATAATCCATTAAATACTATGGGCAACAAAAGTAACAAGGCATCTCATAAAGAAAGAGAAAAATCTCCAGAAAATAAGCTTACAGACATAGAAATATGTGATCTAAATGACAGAGAATTCAGGATGGTACTTCTGAAAAAACTCAGTGAGATCTTAAATGAATCATATCAACAATTTCAGGAATTGAAAAAAGCAACAAGATGAGCAGGATAAGT
>NW_006443567.1:2340523-2356006 GCF_000325575.1 Pteropus alecto
AGTTGAAAATCACATGATATCACTTATATGTAAGATATAAACCTAAAAGCAATAAATGAACAGGACAAACAGAAATTCATGAACATAGACTATAGACTAGTGGTTACCAGAGGGTAGGGAGTGGGAGCAGGGTGTAGGTAAATGGGGTAAAGAGAGTCAAATATAGGGGGGTAGGGAGAGGGTAATTGGGCAAAGAGAATCACAAATATGGTAGCTGAAGGAAACTGGACTTTGGGTGGTAAACACCCAATAGAATATACAGATGTCAAATTATAATGTACAGCTGAAAATTATATAATTGCATTAACCAATGTTACTCCAATAAACTTAATTTAAAAATATTTGCATATCAGATATCTGGTTTTTAAAAAATTGTATATCCACTATATAAACAACACTTAGAATGCAACAATAAAAAGACTGAAAACCCAATTAATAATTGACAAAGGATTTGAATAGACATTTCTCCAAAGAACATAACCAAATAGCCAATATGTATATGAAAAAATGCTCAACATCATTATGAGAAAATGCCAATCAAGACCACAATGAGATACCATTTCATGTTCACCACAATGGCTATAATTATAGAAAAAGAAAACAAAAAATATCAAGTGCTGGCAAGGATGCATACACATCCTTGGAATCTTCATACATTGCTAGTGGAATGTGACATAGTATAGCTGTTTTGAAGAAAATTTTAACAGTTCCTCAAAAAGTTAATCATAGAGTTACCATATAACCTAGCAATTCTACTCCTATATATATATCCAAGAATATGGAAAACATATGTTCACAGAAAACTTTGTACACAAATGATCATAGCAGCAGTATTTATAATAGCCAAAAGTAGAAATAACTCAAATATCCATCAACTTATGAATAGATAAACTAAATGTGATCTATGCATAAAATAGATCTCTATTCAGCCATAAAATAATGAAGTACTGATGCATGTTAACACCTTGAAAACATCATGCTAAGTAAAAGAGGCCAAATACACAAGGCACATATCATGTGATTTCACTGGCGTGATATGTCCAGAATAGCAAATCCAAGGGACAGAAAGCAGATTAGGAAAAAGACAGAGTGAGCTAAAATAACTAACTTGCTCAAGGTCATAAGGCTTTTAAGGTAGCAAATTCAGGATTTGAAATCACATCTTTCTGATTCAGTGGCTCCTAACAACTCCACTGACTCCATACTTTCATCAGTCACTCAACAATCATTGACTATGCACCTAATACATGCTAAGCACCAAGAGTAAAATCATGAATATGGCACAACAAACACTTCTTTCCAAGATCTCACAGTAGAGTATGGAAGACAGATATGAAAAAAAAATTCACAGCCACTGAAGACTGAAATCAGGGCAATTGCAGAGTTATCTCAGAGAAGGGAGGGTTGTTAGTTCAGATCTTCTGAAAAGCCAAGGCCAAAACAGGATTAAATAAGCAAGGATTTTATTAGAGGAAATGCCTGTGTGAGAGAAAATAGAGAGGGAGCCAAAAGAACACTGGGAGAGTCATCAAACCATGATGTCAGTCTGACAAGAATGAAAGAGAGAGAGAGAAGAGGTTGGGTGGTAGCACCCTAGACTGCTCTTCAGCCTAAAGGAAGTTTGACAAAGCTGTTGGCAACTCCTCAAACCAAAGTCACAATCAAAAAAGAACCATGTCTCCCAGAAACAAACCTGTCTTAGCAACCCTTCAGTCTTCAAGCATTGACTGGGAGCTTCCCATGAGAAACATGGCCTTGAAGCATATCTGGAGATGAATTTCACAGCACAGCAGTTGAGACCCTTGGCCAATTATGCTCCTTGTAGTTGGAGGTTTTCAAAGTGCAGTACTTAGGTCACCAGAAGGGTTAAGTGTCAGGGAAGGCTTTTGACCTGGGTTCTAAGATTATAATCTCCTGGTAGATAGAGACAGTAAGAGGAAGGAAATCAAGCATCGTGTAGAGAAGGAAACTGGATAAGCAATTGTGGTACTTACAAAGCCTTACACTAGCTATGAGATTCGTCCTCAGAGAATTTAACAAAAATTTTTTTTGGCCTAGCTGTGGCCCCAATGTACTATGCTTATAATCTATTACTTATTAAATGTTACAAAATAAAATATAATTAGATTATCACTGAATTACAGTCACATTGCTCACTGTAATTCAACTCATCATTTAACACATGGAAAATTTTGTACATTAATATTTGGTCACTCCAGGCACACTACTTTTAAAAGATTTGTGAGTTCATTTACATGTTTATCTGCTCTTTCTCCTGAGAGTAGGACTATTCTTCCACCTGATGATTAGAATGTATTGTATATCCTGAATTCATTTATCAGATTTGGAAATAATCTCTTAATTGAGGAAGGTGTTAACAATTAATCGAACATTTCTACTGTGGAGTTCCATTTTCTTAAGTACAGAAATAGCAAGGCAGAACTATAGACAAGTAAAAAATGTCATACAAACATCTTTCTGGGTCTCTCTTTTTCTCTGTAATATCCCTGCTTCTTAAAAACTGCTAAGCACCCAGTAGGACATTCAATGAATATTTTATGCTTTCATTTTTATGAATTTTTGAAGATTTAAATATATGAGAGTAAGTGTATCTTCGTTTTATATGGCTACTAAGAAATTTAAGTTGATCTTATAATAAGCTTTGAAAATCTAAATGTTACCCATTCATGTAGGTAGAGTATTTGGTGTTTAGGTCTTATCCAAATGACTCATATTCCTTGCCCTCCCCCTCCTCTTACTTCCAAACCCTCACCTAAAAGTTATAATAATGTATAGAATCCAGCCTTAGAGTCTAAAACACAGTTACTTTCTTTAACACAGAATAGAGAAAATGATCTCTTTCATTGTGGAACTCTTTCAGTCATGAAAAATGATTCCCTACATCCTTACTTAGAAAGTTATAACCTTTACTAATCTTTACTATTTCTAGAATGGATTCTAAACAAGAGGCTATCATATTTCTCTCAATTTGTGTCAACAAAGAGGCATTTTATTTCTTCCAATTTTCAACAAAAAAACTTTTAATAAAACTATTTGTTGAGAGTTGCCAATATACATATTAATTTAGTACCCATAACCAAATTATAATTGTACCATCACCTGAAAAAATTGCTATTTGAAGCATACAATAAACTTGCCATTTGTTGTCCTTTGACACTTCCATTCTGACAGTCTATCTTTTTCTTTGTATTACCTATTTATTTGGTTGAACTTTTCAGCTTTTTTTCAAAAATTATTTACCTGGGCAACTGCCAATGCACCAGGTAACAGGTACTTGTTAGTCTGGGTCCTCCAAGAAGGAGAAAATGACAAGATGGATTTACTGGAGAAAATACCTGTAAGGAAAATACATGGATATGGGAAGAGACAGAAGAGGATCAAGAGCTGTCAGATAGTAATATAAGTCTGATGGTGGAGGAAAGAGAGAAGGAAGGTAGTTTGGGTATGAAAAGTCTTACATTGCAGTGCAGGTAAAGAAAATCTCAGCAAGACCAACAAGGAGTCCTCATGCCAAAGTCACCCTTCAGAGGAGTTCTGCATCTCCCAGGAGTGGGTGCACTTTAGCATCCTTGATATAGTCAGTCATTAACTGGGAGCAGCCCATGAGAAAATTGAACTCATGCAAATACAGTGGAGAATTTCAGAATTCAGCAACTGAAATCATCATTCAATAAGGCTATTTGAAGTTGGAGGTCTGAGCAGTGCCTTTCATGGCCACCACAGTATGCTTACAAAAAAATAGAGGTTTGCATCTCAATCTTCACACTCCTTACTAAAAGCACACAAATAAAAGTAAAGTCTCATTTAGGGCAAAGATAATTGCCTCAGGCCAGAAATTCATTATTCATTTAAATCATACTTTAAAAATGCAATTTAGCAGGGCTTTCCGTCAAGTTGGCAGAGTAGGGAACTGCTGTGCTTGCCTCCTCTCATAACCACATCAAAATTACAACTAAACTACAGAATAGCCATTATAGTGAGTCACCTCAAGTCTAGCTGAACAGAAGTCCTACAAATGGGGACTCACCTTGGTACTGGTAGGAAGGGTGGAGGCGTGGAATGGGCTGATCCCACATCCACAGGTGGTGGTTAATAATCAGCATGGATATCTCAGCTTCAGGGACTGCCTGGAGGAGTGAGGGGTCCCAGCCCCAAAGTGGGCTCCCCAGCCCAGGTACCAGTGCCAGGTAACTCTTGTTTGGTAATTTTTGCCAGGTGGCCCTGGGCAGGGCACAGGCTGAAGCTGAATTTTGCCTGAGGCAGAGCATCTCCCAGGGTACCTTAGGTCTGGCACACCAGATGGCTGGCTTTGGATGGAACCGGACCACCACCCAGGGCTACGTGCAAAGACAGCACACCCAAAGGGAAGACTGGGGAGGCACCAGAGCCCTGTTAAAGTGAATTCATTCCATAGGTTCAACTCCTCATTGGCCAGTCCTCACAACCAATCAGCCTGGGGATCAATCCCACCACTGACATGCAAACAGCCACTAAAGATCAACTACAACAGGAGGGCACACACAACCCATACAAGGGATACATCTAAAGTACCCAGCTCAGATGATCAGGGAAGACTGTGCAATTGGGCTCCACAGGACACCTACTGCATAAGGCCACTCTACTAAGACTAGGAGACATAGCAGCCCTACCTAATACATAGAAATAAACATAGGGAGGCAGCCAAATTGGGAGACAAAACAACATGTCCCCAATGAATGAACAGGACAAAGCTCCAGAAAAATAAATAAATAAACAAAATGGAGACAAGCACTCTACCAGATGCAGAGTTCGAAACACTGGTTATAAGGATGCTCGATGAAGTTAAGGGAAGAGTAGAAGAACTTAGTGAGAACTTTAACAAAGAGATAGAAAACATTAAAATGGAGATAGAGAACATGAACATAAAAAAGAGACAGTCATAAATGAAGAATATATTAGCGGAAATGAACAGTAAATTACATGAAGCAGAAAATTGAATCAGCGAATTAGGAGATACTGTAACAGGAAAAAACCAATCAGAACAGCAACAATAAAAAAGTATTCAAAAAAATGAGGACAGTTTAAGGGGCCTCTGGGAATACATCAAGCATACCAATATTTGCATCAGGAGAAGAGAGAGAGCAAAGATTTGAAAACCTATTGGAAGAAATAATGATGGAAAACTTCTCTAACCTGGAAATAGACATTCAAGCCCAAGAAATGCAGAGTCCCAAACTAGATGAACCCAAAGAGGCCCACACCAAGACATGATAATTAATATGCCAAACGTTAAAGACAAAGAATCTTAAACACAGCAAGAGAAAAGCAGATAGTTAACCTACAAGAGAGCTCCCATAAGACTAGCAGCTGATTTATCAACAGAAACTTTGCAGGCCAGAAGGGATTGGCATGAAATATTCAAAGTGATGAAAAGCAAGAACCTGCAAACAAGATTACTCTACCCAGCAAAGCTGTCATTGACAATTGAAGGACAGATGAAGAGCTTCTCAGATGAGAAAAGTCTAAAGGAGTTTATCACCACTAAAATAGTATTATAAGAAATGTTAAAGGAATTTCTTGAAGAAGGAGAAGGAGAAATAAAAAATATAAACAATAAAATGGCAATAACTACAGATCTATCAACAGTTACTTTCAATGTAAATGGATTAAATGCTCCAATCAAAAGGTAGGGTGACCGAATCAATAAGAAAACAGAAAACAATACCCTTACATACACTGCCTACAAGAGACTCACTTAAGATCAAAATA
Organism: Pteropus alecto; assembly: GCF_000325575.1. NCBI lineage: Eukaryota > Metazoa > Chordata > Mammalia > Chiroptera > Pteropodidae > Pteropus > Pteropus alecto. Next base: position 2,346,293 of record NW_006443567.1, read on the forward strand.
CACTCACAGACTGAAAGTACAGGGATGGAAAAAGATATTTCATGAAAACGGAAACAAACATAAAGCTAAGGTAGCAATACTTAGCAATACCAGACAAAACAGACCTTAAAATAAAGGCTATAGCAAGAGATAGAGGGGGATCCAGTAATCCCACTTCTGGGTATTTATGAAAAACAAAAACAAAAACAAAAAATAAACCCAAAGCACTACTTCAAAGGGATATGTGTGTCCATATGTTCATTGCATCATTATTTAAAATAGCCATGATATGGAGGCAACCAAGGTGTCCATCAATGAATGAATGGATAAAATAGAGGTGGTACATATAGGCATGATGGAATATTATTTGGCCATAACAAGGAGTGATATTTTACTATCTGCAACAACATGGATGGACCTAGAGGATATTATGCTGAGTGAAGTCTGATAGAGAAAGACAAATGCCGTATGATTTCTCTTACATGTGGAATCTAAAGAACAAAATAAACAAACAAAACAGAAAGAAACTCATAGATGCAGAGAACATTTCAATGGTTGCCAGATAGGAGGAGGTTTGGGGGTGGATAAAAAAGGGAAGAGATTTAGAAGTGCAAATTGGTAGTTACAAAATATTCATGGGGATGTAAAGTATAGCACAAGGAATATAGTCAATAATATTATAATAACTATGTATGATGTTAGTTGAATACTAGATTTATCAGGGTGATCACTTCATACGTTATATAAGTGTATAATCACCATGTTATCTATCTGAAACTAATATAATATTGTATGCCAACTGTAATTGAAAAAATTTTAATTATTAAAACAATATTAAGTACCCACTAAAAAAATGATGCGATTAAGCACATAGCCTTTGACATACACAGAGCTGGGTTCAAATCCCACCTCCCCCACTTGATGGTTGTGTGAATTTAGGCAATTCACTTAAAAACAGTCTCAACTTCTTCATCTGCTAAATGAAGATAAAGATAACCATGCTTGCCAAATTCAGCCTATTGGGAGAATTAAATGAGATAACTTTCCAGGTCCCATGGGAGAAGGTATGGCTTGGCCCCTGGTTTCTTAGCACAATACTTTACTCACTCCTTCTCATTCCCCAATCACTTGATTCAAAAGCTAATGAGAAGAGTCTCTGTTCATAATCCCTTTTCCCAAGAAGGCTGGCTTTTTCCCCTCAACTTCAGGGTGGTAGACACTTACTATTTATTTTTTATCTACCCTGACTTCTAGGATCAGCAACACCCACCCCTTATTCTGAGAACCACTCCTCCCTTAACGTAAACATGTGGTTCCCATGGAAATCACCACAATCTTATATGACCCCACATGGTTGCAAACTTGAGCCAAGCTGGATCAATCAGAGCCCTTCCTGAAAACTTTAAAATTGGAGCAAATAAGTCAACACCTTAAGATGTAACAGTCCAGCACACTCTCCACAGCCCTGGTTTCTGTCAGGAGGAGGAAGGCCGTGTGTAGTAAGAGAGGATGAGTCTGAGACATACAATGCTGTATAGATGAATAGCAGAGGGTCTCATTTGTACTCAATTCTCTGAATCTAGTTGTTTCTGTGGTTGTGTTGTTTAAGCTGTTTCACAGACTCTGATGTCTTTTTTTTTTCCTAATGGACTTCAAACTGGTTTCCTCTCACAAAAGGGTCCTGACAAAGATAACCAAGATCCATCACTGGCTCCCTTGGTTGGTCCATGTTCTTTCCCAAGTAAGAAACTACCTCTCCAATGAACCTTCCTTACAGAGCCAGTAAACTTCCTATAAAAGAAATGGTGTGGACTCAGCTCCTCTGTTTTGACCTTCCCTTCCCCCAAATCTTACAGAGTTAACTAATTAAGAGCATAGACTTTGGAGTCTGACAGACTTGAGTTTGAATTCCACTACTATGTATTGGCTATATAATCCTAGGTAAGTTAATTAAACAATCAGAGCCCCAGTTACTTCATCTCTAAAATGGAAACAATATATACCTCAAAGTATTGTTGTGAATATTCCTTGAGTTAGTGCACGGAGCACTTTACATAGTGCCTGAAACAAAGTGAGACATAGTAGCCAAGTGAAAAGAAATGGCTATTCTTCCATGTGTATGGGAAGAAATTAAACACCAGTTGGTGACCTTTAAGCAAGGTGGGCAGCTTCAGAGTTGGCATCTATTCCCCTGACAGAAGGCTTCCAATGGGAAGTGGGCAGATCAAGGTTGCTGTCCACTAATTTCTCAACGTACCCTTGTGTATTGGAAGTAACCTAGTTATAATTGGACTACTAAAGAGAAAAACTCATTTTGGTACACCAATCACCTGCCAGCTTAACCCCACCTGGGATTCCTGAGGGCAACAATACTGAGCAATCTAGACCCATATTGATAAAATAAGCATAAAACAAAAAGCTAACAGACATGGTTGATGAGGCAAAGTTCTTTCAGAAGAATGCCAGTCAATAACTGAAGATGTGACAGAAATAGAAATCACCATCTTCCTCACCATAATGAAATAACTAATTCAAGCCAAAATCATCAATAGATTTATAAACCATTAGGTGAAAAGCTGAGGGGAAACTGAATATACTCATGATGCCAAAGTGTCACTCCACTGATTATGTGTTAATCACTAGGGAGAAAACATTACTATGGAGGAATTAGTCTGTCACCACCCAAACCCACTGTTCAGTGTTGTCATCACTAATAGTGGGATGTATGTGCTAGATACTATGTGCCTCCTGATGTGTACAGCATCACCTCTGAATTATTTGTGTAAAAATATGTTTACCCAGAACCAGATCAAGTTTTAGATCTAAAATGCAGTTGTTATGAAACACAAGGAAACAACTTTAAAAAAAAATTAACCAACATAATGAGGAACTCATGAAAAAAAAAAAAAACAACTCAGAAAATGAGGCATTCCACAGGACAGTTGACTTGGTATCTGAAGTCAAAGTCATGGTCTTTTGTGTTCTGCCCATGAAATTCTGATGTGAGAGACAGGAGGCTCCTGCCACATACTGAGCAAACAACTCTCTAGACACCAGCGAGTGTCCTACAATTCAACTCAATTCTGACACATATATACCCAGAGATTGCATCAGATTCCACAAGTTATTTAAGGATTCAGTCCTACGAGACCACACACCCCCATCTCATTGTTATCTGTACTTTCAACCAAGTGACTCTAAGTCAGAGGTTCTCACCACCCCTGCCTTCAGTTTGATTAATTTGTTAGAGTGGCTCTCAGAATTTAAAGAAGTATTATAATTACTAGATCACCAGTTTGTTGTAAAAAGATACAACTCAGAAACAGCCAGAGGGAAGACATGCATAGGGTAATGTATGGGGGAAAGGTGCAGAGTTTCCATGCCCTCTCTAGGCATGCCATTCTCCCAGCACCTCCACATATTCACAGGCCCAGAGCTCTCTGAACTCTTTCGTTTGGGGCTTTTAGGGAAGCTTCATTACATAAGCATAGTTGATTAAATCATTGGCCACTGGCGGCTGATCCGAACTCCAGCCTCTCACCCCTCCCCTGAAAGGACAGAAAGTTCCAACTCTAATCACCTGGCTGGTTCCCCTGACAGCCAGCACTCATTCTTAGGTGCTTTCCAAAAGCCACCTTATTAACATAACAAAGACCCTTTGACACCTTTATGCTCTCATCACTTAGGAAATTCCAAAGGTTTTAGGAACTCTGTGTCAGAAATAAGGACAAAGACCAAATATATATTTCTTATTATAAATCACAATATCACACATAGGGGCAAAAAAGGTGGAGAGACAGTAGGACTATTCTAGATTAGAAGAGACTTAAAAGCTGTAACTACCAAACAGCCCTTAATTGGAATCTGGATTAAATAAACAAGCTATAAAAAGACATTTTTGGTACAATCAGGGAAATTTAGATGCAGAATAGATGTTAAAGAATATTAGAGAATTATCGTTAACTTTGTTAGATGTGATCATTGTACTGTGGTTATGTAGAAAAATGTCGTTTTGTCAATGACGTGTGTAAAAATTATGTAGAGGTGAAATATCAGGATCTCTAATTTATCCTAATTTATTTTAAAATATTTTAAAAGCCGATTAAGCAAATATAGCAAAATTATTACAAGTGTTAAGTCTAGATGACGGTATATGAATGTTCATTGAAGTATTTATTCTACTTTCCTATATGCTCGAAATTTTTCAAAATAAAAATGTTTTAAAATACTTTTTACATACATACAAAAGCTAAGGGAACTTATCACCATCAAAACTGTAATACAGGAACTGTTAAAGGAAGTCTTTTAGGCAGAAAGAAAATGTTACCTCATAGATGAAAATATGGATATAAACAAAGGAATGAAGCATACCTGAAATGGAAAATATATGATTAAATATAGGAATTTTATTTATTTTTAAAAGTCACTTTAAAGAATAATAGAGTCTTTTACACTTGGCCCTGGACTAGAGATTAAACATGGCCTACAGTAGGGTACAAAATTAAAATCTGTCAACAATTATAACTGAGCGACTACCAATAAAAATATGTATTCTCACTTCTCTAGAAATATAGAAACTCTGGAAAATCTGGTCCTTACATTTCCTCACAGCAACAATTGTCTTGAGTTGAGTGATGGCTGGGTGTGGGGTTAATTCAAATATAGCCCCTCCACAGACAGGAAAGGCAAAGAGTTTTGGGTCAGCAGCCCCAAGAAGGACAATGAACAAAGCATTCCCCAGGCTGTGCTTGCCCCCAAGGACACGTTGCATTGCTTCCATGGGCACTATCTGCCCCTTCGGTTGTTCCCATGGACATTATCTCCCCGCTCCTGGAGGACACTGCAGGTCGGTCCTCCTCAACACTAGGTGGACAGCACGGCCAGTTCTCATCTGCGGAGGAAGACCCTTATTCCCCATGAATGAGGCAATCTCTCTCCACTCTGCTCACATACAAAACAATGCCTGCTCTTGGCCAGATACCTCTTCCTGCAGCTCCAACCCACCAAGTGCTGAAGCCTCACTGTATTGTAATAAATGGCATGTCTCACTCTACTGGTGATTTTATTGGACTATCCAAGGCCCAGGTGCAGGTTCCTGGCCTGAAGCTCCTGTGTTACAGCTGGCCTTGGTCTCCTTTTATAAAGGGGGAAACTGCAGCATAATGAGACTGGTATTTGCCTTCTTGGACAAAGAGAATGACAATTTTATATTTAAGGAAAAATCAGATGAAGGAAGATAGGCTTTAGAAGTATAAGACAAGAAAGACCAAAGGGAGAACCAGAAACTGTTTCACCCACAAATTCATGGCTAATCTGCTAGGACACCTAATCTGCAAGCCCTTCAGGGAAAACAAAAGTTTCTTTCTTTTTTCTGGGAATTGTTTGCCTACAATGAATGTTTTAGAATGGTTTATTGGGATTTGCAAGAGATAGCAGTTTATCTTTTTTTTTTTTTCTTTTAATAAATGTTTCATGGGTTCGGACAGGTGTTACAGGTTAACTAGCTAAAGATTTGCTGCCTTTGTGAAAGTGAGTGTTAGCAATTTCAAAAGAGGAAGACTTTACAGAGGTGAAGAAAATATATGAAACAATTATATTTTTTCTTCTCTTTCTCAAATTTGGACATTGTTCCTCTATGAGATGGCCATAAAAATTGTGGAACTCTTTAACGCCAACGCTAGGGAAAAAAGTGACACTTTTATTGCCTTAGATAGTGAATGCTCAGACAACCCGAGTTTCTGACCCCATTCTCTACACATGTGAGTGATATCGGGAAAGCATCACAGGGATTCTCAGAATCTCCAGAATCTTGTGTTTTGTCCCTCACTGTACTGCTCGTAATCTTACTATGAAAAAGCAGAGATTCACATAGTTGAAAGTATTTCCCAAACCTAGTGGTCTGTTCTTGTATATTTAAAGTGGAGAAAAAGAGAATTTTCCATACTTAACCAAAATAAAATTTAAAATGAAAGGAAAATAGTGACAGCTAACATCGTACTTAATGATAAAAGATTGAATTATTTTCCCCTAAGGCCAGAAACAAGATAAGGTGGTCTGCTCTCACCAGTTCTATTCAGCATTGTACTGGAATTCTAGATGAGGCAATTAGGAAAGAAAAAGACATTGAAAGGTTTCCAAATTGGAAAGAAAGAAGTAAAACTATCTCTATTAGCAGATGACATGATCTTGTATAGAAAAAGCCATGAAGAATCCACCAAAAAACTATGCGAGCTAATAAATTAGATTAGAAATCTTGAAAGGTACAGATCAATATACAATATACAAACATCAATTGAATTTTGTACACTTGCAATGAACAATCCAAAAATAAAATCAAAATCACAATTCTATTTATAATAGTATAGAAAAAGAATAAAATCATTAGTAATACATTTAACAAAAGAAGTGCAAGACCTGTACACTAAAAACTGTAAAACATCATCTAATGAAATTTAAGAAGACCTTAATAAATAAAAAGATATTCCATGTTCAAGAACTGGAAGATTTAGTATTGTTAAAATGTCAATAGTCCTGCATATTGATCTACAGATTCAATACAATCCTCATCAAAATCCAGCTGTCTTTTTTTTTTTGGCAGAAAGTCTAAAGCTAATCTTAAAATTCATATGGAAACAAGGAACTCAGAATACCCACAACAATCTTGAAAAAGAACAAAATTGGAAGACTTACACTTCTCAATTTCAGAAAGCTAGAATAGTTAACACTGTGTGGTAATGACATAAGATAGATATATAGATCAATGGAATAGAATTGAGAGTCTAGAAATAAACCCCCTACATCTGTGGTCAATTGATTTTTGACAAAGGTGGCAAGACAATTCAATAGAAAAAAATAGCCTTTTGACAAATGCTACTGTGACAACTGGATATCCACATAAAAAAGAATGAAGTTGAAACCATATCTAACACCATACAAAAAATTAACTCAAAATCGATCAAAGATATAAGAGTTAAAACCATAAAAATCTTAGAAGAAAACAGATATAAATCTTCATGACCTTGGGTTAGGCAATGATCCCTTAGATTGGATATCAACATTATAAATGAGAAAAGAAAAAATAGATAAACTGAATCATATCAAAATTAAACTATGTTGTGCTTCAGAAGATATGACCCAAAAAAGTAAAAGAACCTCCACAAAATAAAAAAAATAAATAAATAAAAGGAGTGATGTCAGAAACGTGGCGGAGAGATGCCCCCAGATCTCTCCCCTTGAAACAACAATAAGGTGAACACATCTAAAACTCAACAACAACAACAAAAAACACCCAAACTGCACACCAGCATGTCTGAGCATGGGATCTGCTCATAAGAGATTCCACAGATCAGAACCCCAGGTGTTGGACGGTGGGCTGGGAAAAACAAAGAAGCTGCCTCTCGCAGCCAGAGCTCCCTGTAGGAGGAGAGGGAGGGTAGAAGGTGCAGCGAGTTCCATGAACATCCCTGCCTGGGAGAGCTGTGAGCTCCCTGCGGCCAGCGGCAGGGCCCAGTCATCAAGGCAAAAGGTAGAGAAACGAGGACGACAAAGAAACAACAGTTGAATTTACCAGCCCCAGTTGCAAAACAAAGGCTGAGCCGCAGCTCCCATCCCCCAACCCAGAGGGCCCCTCCCTCCGTTCCTTCTGGGATGGAACACTGCAGAACCCCAGGGGAATCTGAGCAAATGTTACCAAAACTGTCGCTAACACTGACAGGAACTAGACTGAGGGTAGCAAGCGTGATTAAACATCTATTTTAAAAAAGGCATTATTAAGACTTTATATAAAGCAGAGAACCAAGAGGCTTAGACACCACTTACTGGAAACCAAAAGAAAAACACTTTCTTTGCAAGAGGCTAGGGACCATTATATAATAAATCTCTTTTCTGGGAAAAAAAAAATAAAGCAGAATACACTTCCATTAATGTCCAGGCGGAAAAACAGTCCACTAAACACCATGAACAACCAAACTGACAAGGCATCTCAGAAAGAAAGAGAAAAATCTTCAGAAAATAAGCTTACAAAACAGAAATATGCGAATTAAATGACAGAGAATTCAAGATGGTACTTCTGAAAAAAACTCAATTTCAGGAATTGAAAAATACAACTAGATGAGCAGAATGAGTTCTTTAGTAAGGAGATTGAAACCCTTGAAAAGAACCAAATAGACCTTCTGGAGATAAAGAACACACTGCAAGAGTTGAAAAATAAGATAACAAGCTTGGGAAATAGAGTTGACCAAGTAGAGGAAAGGATCAGTGATATCAAAGACAGAAATCTAAAAATAAAACAGAAGGAAGAAGAGAGACTGAAGAATGAAAAATAATGAAAGAGAAATTCAAGAACTAGCTGGCATCATCAGGAGAGGAGACATAAGAATAATGGACATTATCAAAGGTGAGGAAAAAGAGCAGGGACTAGAAAGCATTTTCAGAGAAATAGTTGATGAGAATTTCCCAAATCTAAGGAGTAAGCTAGAGCTTGGAATTTAAGAAGTCAACAGAACACCTAATTATTTCAATCCAAAAAGGCCTTCACAAAGGCATATTGTATTAAAATTCACAAAAATCAATGACAAAGACAGAATTCTTAGGGCAGCCAGGGAGAAGAAGATGGTAACTTATTAAAAAAACAAAAACAAAAACAAAAACAAAAAACAAAAAACATTATCGTTGGACTTCTTAGCACAAACCTTAAAAGCCAGAAAGGAGTGGAATCAAATATAAAAATATTAAGTGAAAAGAACTACCAGCCAAGAATAATGTGCTCAGCTAAGCTCTCCTTTAGATATGAAGGAGAAATAAAGACCTTTCCAGACATACAAAAATTGAGGAAATTCTCCACTACAAGGCCTGATCTACAGGAAATACTGAAAGGTGTCAGCTCACCTAAAACAAAATGACCAAAAAAAAAAAAAACAACCCGTAATTAGGAATAAGGTGACCAGAAGGCAAATAGAAGCAGAGGAGTGGAACCCTTACTGGAAATAGGGCATTAAAATCTTAAACATTAAGAAGAGAATTGCTATAGCAAGATAGTAATGAACGTTCAGCACACATAGGGACAAATTGAGATAACAATGATTGAAAAGGGTAGGATTCAAAGATTCAGATTCACAAAAGGGAATGGAGATAAGGCACGCTCAGAAGAACATAGACGACTATATATATATATTATTATCCTTTTCCTATTCATAATGGTAACCACACACAGAAGATTCAGAACTGAAGTATATAACATAAAACAAGAAGAACCAGAGGGAAAACCCACAAAAGCCAACCAAAATAAAAAAAAATAAAAAAAAATAAAAAAAAATAAAACAGAAACACAAGGACAAGGGAGCAATGGAAACACCGAACTACCAGAAAGCAAAACATAAAATGGCTATAAGAAGACCTCATTTTTTAATAATCACTCTAAATGTAAATGGACTGAACTCACTAATAACAAGGCAGAGGTACAGATTAGATCAAAACTCAAAACCCAACCATATGCTGCCTCCAAGGAGACACACCTCAGTGCCAAAGACAAATATAGGCTCGAAGTACAAGGGTGGAAAATGATATTTCAAGCAAATGGCATTCAGAGAAAAGCAGGAGTAGCAGTACTAATATCAAACAAAACAGACTTCAAATTAAAAAAGGTAAAGAAAGATACTGAGGGACACTTCATAATGATAAAGGGAATCATGCACCAAGAAGACATAACACTTATTAATATCTATGCTCCCAATCAGG
>NW_006443567.1:2362069-2399132 GCF_000325575.1 Pteropus alecto
ATGAGATCATAAGCAATTTTAACAAATGTGATTATTTATTTTGAAGAAAATGTTAAAAAGAGAGAATAAATAATATCACGTCTTCGAGAAAATAAACTATTATAATTAACGAAGTATTCAGTGAGGTAACCCCCTATAAGCCCACAATCAATAGCTTTCATTTATACTAGCAATAGCTTACTGGCAAATGTAATGAAAAAATCTCTCATTCTCAGCAACAAAAAAAATGATGAAATACCCAGGAATAAACAAAAGATAACAAGAAAAGTATAACAGTCGTACGAAGAAAATGATAAAATTCCAATGAAGGAGATGCAGAAAGAACTAAATCCTGCCTGAGAGATTCAATTTGGTAAAGATATTAGTTTCCAGAGATCATTTATAAACTTAATGTAATTCCACTCAGAATTCCATTTTTTTTCAAAATTATAGACAAAACAAATTACATATTTATCACAGATTTAAATAAGAATAATAGCTATAATTTATTGTGGACCATGTACCAAGCATTGGGCTGGGTTCTTTTCAACTGTTAACTTTACTTTGTTTAAATCGTTGGAAGACTACTTTCATGCTTATTTTACAGATGGGGAAATCAAGGCACAGAAATGAAAAATGACTTGCCCATGGTCACATAGCTAGAAATTAATAGAGAAATGATTCAAATATAACCTTTCCTATTTCAAAACCTGTGCTAATTTTTAAATTTTATTTTTGACAAATAAAAATGTTATATATTTAAGATATACAATGATGTTTTGACATATGTATATATTGCATAATGATTACTGTAATCAAACTAATTAACATATCCATCACCTCCCAGTTACCTTTTTTGTGCTTGTGCGCATGTGGTGAGAGCACTTAAGAACTACAATTAGTCACTACACTCCTTGCCTATTTAAGTGTGTAAAAAATTAAAACCATAAAAATAGAAAAATACAAAGGAGAGGATTTTTTATATTTTGTTGTTTTTTAAATTAATTTATTTATTTAAATTTGTTTCAAATATACAGTACATTGGTTAGACATCTAAATAGTTCATAAAACAATCCCCCCAATTACTCCCTCCCTTCCCTGGCCCTCCACCTAGCCAATGTATTAATTCTAACTGTATTTTGTTTTGAATCATGGAGTGGAAGGCCTTTATTTATGGGAAATAACAAAGAAAAACCTAACAGTTCTGCTTACATAAAAATTTAAAACTTCTGCATAGGAATTAAAAAGACATCAGAAACAAAGGCGAAAGGAATGACAAATGGGAGAAAATATTTGCAATGTTTATGACAAATAGTTACTAGCTATACAATGCAGAAAGCTCCTACATATCAATTTTAAAATAACCAAGAAAAAAAATACAGGGAGTTCACAGAAGAAAGCTACTATCAAGAAACAAAAAGATCTTAATTTTATCAAAATCAATATAATTAATATCAAGAAACAAATATCAAGAAACTAATATCAAGAAACAAAAAGATCTTAATTTTATCAAAATCAATATAATTCAATTTTATGGAACCCTTAAAAAAGACAAGGCATATTTATTTGTAATCACATAAGAAATGTTCACGAAATGTTATGGAGTGAAAAAACAAAGTTACAGAGTACTATGCAAAGTATGATCCCAATCTATAATAAATTTTAAATGTGTATACATTGTGCTTAGAGTTCAAAAGGGTATACACTAAACTGTTAATAGTGAGAATTTAGAGGAATAGGATTATAAGGTAGGAGAAGGTGGAGTTTTATTTTCTGTTGCATGTGATTTTGTAGGGTTTTTTTTTTTGCCATGTGCATGTACTCTGATAATTCATATGTATTAATTTTATAATATTAATTAAAAGTAATATATGTGGGAAAATCTACAGAATCACATGGTCTAGATTATCTGTTATATATTATATATTAAGCATTAGATGTATCAAATATATATATGAAACAAGCAAAAAATGTGAAAAATACAAGATGAAAATAATGACATTTATATTTATGTATGGGGAGAGGAACATAAAAGAAATACACTTAGCTGTGAATGGTTATCTCTGGGGCCTGAGGATGCAGAGGTTTAATTTTTATTTATTTATTTATTTATTTATTTATTTATTTATTTATGTTTTACATTTTAATAGATTATTTTTATTTTTTTACAATCCTATTTTTTTATTTTTTACATTTTTATGAAAACACAGTTTACATACAAGATTATATTAGTTTCAGGTGTATAACAAAGTTATTCAACATTTATATAACTAACAAAGTGATCACCACGGTGTCTAGTACCCATCTGTCACCATACAAGATTATTATGGTATTATTGACATATATTCCCTATGCTGTACGTTATATCCCTGTGACTTATTTATAACTGGAAATTGTACCTCTTATTCCCTTCCCCTTTTTTCACCCTTCCACTCATGCCTTCTTTAATCTTTATTTAATATGGTCCATTTCAGTATTGACATTAAGTGGAAGAAAACTGGCCTTTTTAGTCACGTGTAAATCAGTGAGAAGTTTACTGTCCTGGGAATGAGAAAAACTAGGTTTTGATGCAAAGTCTGTCCCTCTTCCTCTCTAAGCTTCCAGTGTTCTTATCTATAAGATTGGTTCACTCTATCCAAATTTCTAAAGTTCTCCCAGTTCTAATAAGCTACCATTTTATGATTCTACGTAATTCAAATTTAATTCATTAGAAAATAACATTATCAGCATTTGAAAATTTCCTAAAAATAACACCTCATTAGGAAAAACTTAAAAACTTGAAGAGTTCACTATTGCCATCCTCTCAGTTCCTGTTGTATACCCATTTAGATTGCTTCACCAGACAGTAATCTATATTCTAATAGCTGGAATCAGCCAGCAAATAGAGAGACTGGGGTTTCCACAATAGGAACGATCTCTGGTGGTTTCATGATCTAAAAATAGCACAGGTCAAATTAGAAAGTGTTTTTTGTTGTTATTTTGTTTGTTTTGTACTTTTGTAAATACACATAAGTCAGATATTCAATTCCCACTTTGACATGGTTCTCTGTTTTTACCAGTTCACAACCCCCCACACGCCATGCCTCCTCCCCTATTCCAACTCCCTGCCCCATTGGTTCCTTGTTAGCAGCATTCACTTTCAGAGAGATTGTAACGTTACTGAAAGAACACCAAAATACAATTCTGCTCACCATTAATCCTTGTCTTCTCCAGTCCTCCACAGTACAATTGCCTCTCTATTTCATTCATTGCTCCCCCATCTACAACCTGCACATATTTGCAGTCAATCGGAGAAGTAATTACTCTTGTACTTTGAACACCACAAACCAACTCTTATTTCCACTAGACACAAATATCAATTAAGCATAAAATTCAATTTAGGACTGAAGTGCTGCAGAACCTCCCACCAAAAAAAAGGAGGGGGGAATTCAGTCCTATTCTTTAACAGGATTTCAGGCCTCGTTTTTTAAAAAGCAGAGAAAAAGGAATCCCTTCAAACAGCTTAAATTGTCCTATTTTACATGTATGGAGCAATTTTTTGGTGCAAAATTAGTTAAAAATCTGCAAAAAATATATCTAAAAAATATAAAAAATGATGTTTTACATTTTTCAGTAGCCTAAAAGATGTCTTCTAAAAATCAGATTAAAATTACCATTTGAAGACTACTTGGATAATAATGACAGAAGCCCTTTCAAGGTAAATGAGGGTTGGTAAGGATTAAATCTTCAAAAATAAGAAACTTTGTTCTTGTGATTGATTTTACCGCAGCACACAATGATTTGAAATGCACACGTTGATAGAAATCAAATATTGCAAAAAAAAAATGTGAACATCAGATTTCATTACATAACTAATCAACTTCTCCTATAATTGCTTTTCAAATACTTGAATTTAACAAAACAACTATCCTGGCAAATACAAGAGAATCCTCCTAAACTAATATTGCATGAGGATAATTTGTCTTGGGAAATGGTCCTCCCTTTACTCTTCCAAGTCGTGTTAGTCTCTTAATGATCTATTTTTCATTGGAAGTTATGTATGTGTGTGTGTGCATACATGTACACAATACATCCACACAGAGACAAATGCTTGCATACCTGATACAAACAAGGGGGCTGGTCCTTGACCGGCTTGTCTTCCTTCTTTTATTAATACAACTTCTAATCACACACCAGAGCCTATAATCTTGAACTCTGAAAAACAAAATACATTCATCAGTGTTTGGAAAGTAACACCCAAGAAATGCATTCCTAAATCCTTTAAAATAAACAAATTAAGAGTCCAAGAATAGGAATTCAAGGAGATTTAAATTTGAATTAGCTTAACTACTTTTGACAAGTTTACACATGAAAGACACCAAGATTGTATGTACTACTTGCTGCTTTAAGAAGTTTCATTCTGTCTGTCTATATAAAAAGTTTCAGCCAAAGTTAAATCAATCTCCTCTACTGATTTTCAACATTAGACAAATACCCAGCCTTTTTTTTTTTTTTTTTTTGCACTCTGCTTTCAGCCTGACTTTTTCCCCAATTGAAATTCAGGCCTTCAATAGTTGGTTTTTCTTGGTTCTAAATGTTGATAAAAAAGGGTTTTCTCCACTCCCTCAATTTGATGTGACAGGCTTCTGACATGAATAATGGAAGCATTTCTTTCACAGGCAAATCAACTTAATTTAGCAAGCCTTTATACTCTCAGTGGGCAAGCCACAATCCCTGAGATTCCATGAGAGCCTTTAAGTTAGACAAAATCTTTAGAATTTGCAGAAAATGTATAAAGTAAACAACACTTATTTTGTCACAATACTTGAATAACTTTTATGCAGGAGTTACAGATGAATATATTACTTCCTAATCAGATCTTGATTTACAAGCAATTTGTGATGAACCCTCTAAGCTCAAAAGAAACTAGCCCTCAGTAAGAAAAATAAGAGAAGTCTCCAGACAAATAAATTTGAAAGCCTGAAAATTAAAAACAAAACACAACAAAAGAGAAAAAAAACAAGCACCCTCCCCCCAAAAAATGCAAATGAAAATCAAGGTACATATACCTTGTAGGGCCAACTTTATAACAGCATTAGAGAAGACCTATTCTTAACAATCCTTTTAAGAGAATTAAACGGGTTAGCACTTCCTAGCCATCAGATTAAAAAGAATAGATCTGACAGTCATTTCCACTTCCTAATTCAGGACACAGTTATTCCTCTGAGAACATTTTAGAACAGAAAGAAGACATGATAATAATGCATTAGTGAAAGGGATGAGACTCATAAGAATAAAACTAAGACACATGCCTTGGAGTTGGCCATTGAGGAATGATCAAAAAAAGGAAGGCAACCAGACTTGGAATGCAACAGATTTTGCATTAAAAACAATCTCTAACAGAATATGGCAGTTGGCATTTGCCCTTTGGTCTTTGGTATCATTTATATAAGGGGGAGAAAGGAAGAAAGGAAGGAACGCAGGACTACAAATCTGTAGACCTGTTCCCCAGCTCAGCCAGAAAATTTCCTGTGACTTTAATCAAGTCCCTTCCCGTCCCTATACCTCTTATCCTTCTTCTGTTCAATGAGAAGGTAGAACTAGGTGATCTCCAAATTTCCTTCCAACTCTAAAATGCTCTATTTCCATAGCTTGGTGACAAAAGTCTAGATGAGTAGTGATTAAAGTACTAAAGTATGACATATAACTCGTAAATCTTAACACTTATAATTCTGGGAGTGAGGCTTGAACAGGTGTAGCAGATCCACCTTGAGCTTCTTCTATCAGCTATCCATAATTTACTGTTTCTAAATATACATATATAAAAAACAATGTGCTTACACCTACAACAAAAACCCCAGCAACTGAGATCTTGGAGCAAAAAAACAGCTCTTTTTATTCTAAACTGTTTTTCATATCAACTTCTGAGCATATTTATAAAATGGTAAGCGATAATAGAGAAGAGAATTTTACCTACATCCATACTTTTTTTCAGTTCTCTTAATGTATTACAATTCTCAGCATACAAATAAAATATAATTCTGCCCCAATAATATACTCTTTCAATAAAGATAGCTTCTGCTTTACTGTTCTTTCAAAAAAAATTTATGAAGATATGTTCGAGCCAAAAATAACTGGCTTCCTTAATGTCAGACTTTTCACATTATATTTCAATCTCAATTTCCATGTTAAGGTTGTGGGATTCATAAGTTAGGAGGTAAGTAACTGTTACAGTAAAAAAAGAAAAAGATGCTCTAAATTTCAAATAACAATAAACCCTTAACTACAGTGAACTATTTTCACATAAATAGTATTTCAGAGAATAAAAAACCATGTTTTTTTAAATACACTTTCTACACATTTTTTAAGACTCTCTTTCTCTCCCCTCCCTCTCCCTCCCTCTCTCTCCTTCACAATTAGCTAATCAGCCAATTAGGGTTTCCAACAATTACAAGTGTCAGGGAAGGGGGAAAGGAAAGAAAAACGGGAACCTAGTCAAGGTAGAAGAAAATCCTTTTACTTTAAAGAGTGTCCACCATTAACCTCTGAAGAATTCTACTCTACCTTGACGGATTTGCTATTGCCAGTCTCGACTCCTCCCACCTTCTTTCCGTATTATAATTGTTAGGTCAGTTAATTGGCTGATTAAGGATACCCTGGAATTTTTATTAACTGGCAATTAGAATCAGACCCGAGGCATATAAGATCCTTTCTGATTGTAGTGTCACTTGATTTACAAAGATTAATAAAATCAAATGTGTTTTAAATTCTAATTTTGTTAATTTAGCCTTCTTGTATGGATATTTTAGCATCATCCATAGCTTTAATATCATCTCAGTTGATTTCGAATCAAACTGCATTCACTTGAGAGCAGCCATCATTTAGTCTCTAAACAGGGGCGGGGGAAAGCACATCTGGTAAAACTGCATATGCACAAACCCTAAAGGTGTTTCCATCTGCTATGATAACAATTCTTATATTTTATTCACAACACTCATTTTTTTCTATTTATGTCCATTCCAATAGAAGACCCAAGTTCCCCATTCAAAAAGCCCACAGGAGTATGATATATGACATGATCTAATCCCCTTGGCCTAGTTAAATCCTCTCACAGTCTCTTTCCATAACTTTTCTAAGACAGGCTGGCACTTATGAAGATCTATTATACAAGGTGTCCAGTTATGGGCAAGGCAAAAACTCCCTTACAATCTAAAAACAGTTTGTGTTATTATAAGAAAATGGTATATTTCTTTTAAAATTATGACCCAGTGAGAGAGAATTGGGCATATCAATAATAACATGAATAGACAGCTGCAGAATGTACATATGGTATTGGGAGGGTAGACCCAGAAAAATGCTAGAGGCAGTATAAAATAGTAGTTAAACCCAAGAACTTTGGATCAAATACAGCCCAAGTCAAAATTCTGGCTCTACCAGGTACTTAAAAGTGTGACCTTGGGTTAGTAACTCAGCCTGCGAACCTTGGTTTTCTCATCTGTAAAATGAGGATAATAACAGAAGCCATCTCATAGGTTTTACGGGAGGATTACAAGATAATGCATGCACAGAGTTTATCTCAGTGCATGGCACATAGTAAGTGTTCAACAAGCAACCACTATTATTGGCATGACTATCTTTCCTTATTCGATTTACTATCTGGTTGAGTAAACCAAGGGGCTTAGGGAATGTTTGATATTTTGTAGATAAAGTCTGAGAACTTGAGAAAACCTATAGGACAGACATCAGAAAGCACAAAATCTCAGTGTGTGAAGAATGGAAAGAGTTTGACCATGGAAAACCCAGAGTTGGGGAAATGTAACATTTCTGGGGTCTATGTCTAAGTCGGGTTGACAGGACTAAGGAGGCCATGGCCCTGTCCAACTGCTGAGGTCTTCCAGTTACTTATAAAACCCACTATAACTTTGGAGTGAGGCACACGGACAATTATACCAGGCAATTTAGTAACCCATGGGCATAGAGATAAAGCATGGACTGTGGAGCCAGACTGCTTAGGTGTTAATCTCTGCTATTACTAGCTGTTTGACCTTAGGTAATGTAATTGTGCCTCTCTGTGCCTCAATTTCCTCCTCTGTAAAATAGGTGACAATATTAGGTCCTAATTTATAATCCATGTTATAAAAATTAAATTAGAAGAGTACCTGGCAAAAATTAGTTTTATATATTTTTGTTAAATTAAATAAACAGAACCTGTAATGTACTAGTAGTATTCACTTTGCCCTCATGTCACCGGCATCTTGCCCTCCAAATGGCAAGTGTGTTAGGAGGCATGATGATGTATTTGATCCTTGTACCAGCTTTGCAAGATGACAATCAGATGACCAGAGGCCAGAAAGGGAAAAGAGTGATGGAGCCAGGAGTTCAAAAGCCAGTATTCAATTTTCTCGTTTACTGGTTTAATATCTCACTGACACACAGTGGCGTATAGTATCCATCACCTTTATCAGTCGTTTAACCTGAGAGGAAAAGGGTAAGGAGCAAGTCTATCACTGGACAAAATTGGAAAGGCAGTAATATCTACCTTTGAACCTTAGTTCTCTCAGAACTCTCCCTCATCTCAGAAATTGCTTTCTCCTTTTTCTCCAACAAGCGAATGTTAAACCCATTCCTTTAAAAAAATACAAATGGGAGGTCTACGTCCAACTTTTATGGCCTCAGATGAGGCCACTAGTGCCCATAAAAGGGAAGGAACTTTAGTTAAATGATCAACTTCATATTTTCCCCAGTCTCTTCAGATTAATCATCAGTTGCATTTAGAAAAGAACAATGAACCACTCTCATCCCAACATTTACCATTTAGATTCTTTGTAGACTGGCATGCCTTCTAAGAGTTCAAGCCAAATGCTACTTCATGAGTTCTGATATGCTGTTTGCATGGGGCATTCCAATGCAAACTGAGTGTCTTGGTCATAACATCTAGGTCTGCAAATCTCCCAGATTTGCACCACTAATATATGCAAATGCCATATAGTCCAAGGGCATCTGGAGGGTAAAACTACATAGGAAACACTGCCTTTTCACAGTTCTGTTTTCTCAGAGGAAGTTCGGTTACTATGGCAAGTTTCCCCAAAATAACATTGTTACTCCAATTGTGAACCTGAAAGATGGTTAATCACATGACCAACAAATAAGTTTTGTATATCACACATAGTAGTATGGAAGCAAAGGAGAGGTATAATTTAGAGATTTACAAAAAGAGTTTGTGACTATAGTTAATAATACCATATTGTGGAATTGAAATTTGCTGAGAGCATAACTTAAATGTTCTCACACATACGAAAAGGTAAATATGTGAGGTTATGGATGCATTAATTAGCCCAATGGAGAGGAACTCTTTCACGATGTATACATATGTCAAGTCATGAGGTTGTATGCTTTAAATATCATAATTTTATTTGTCAGTAAATTATTTATACCTCAATAAGGCTGGGGAAAGGAGAAAAAGGATTGTTGAGTCTAGATTTCTCCTCATTTCATATAAGAGGAAACTTAAGTCCAGAGAAGGCAAGTCACAGAGCTAGATAGGGCCAGAAAAGGATGAGAACCCAGTCTCCTAACTCTTGGTCCAGAGTTCTTTCCAACGCACAATTTTGTGCAAAAATTTTAATTTATGTGAAATTCCTTCAGCAATAAATATGAGTTGGAGTGAGGTGAATCATGTTATCATAGGGTACATTATGGGGATTTAGTCTAACTTAGATTCACAGTTCCCTCTGTGTTAAATATGTTGCTTTTTTTAGTGGGCAGAAAAATTCTATAATTTCAGTTAAAACCTTTTCAAGAATTCTGAGTATGGGAGATAGATGTTGCTGGAGAATGCTAATAATAGGTCAAAATAGCACTCAAACTCTCTATATGTCAGAACAAAAACTCCCTAGAAATATTTACTCAGCACTCTAGCTTTTATCATTTGAAAATGCTTGATGATATTTAATTAAGAGTAGGGCTCTTTTTAGATTACCATACTGCATTTAGAGAAATCAAATAATATAGCATATTAATAGTACATTTCTTCCCCTAATTTTCTTATTTATCTGCTGATCTTTATTTGTCAATGAAAACCATACATTAACATTGTAGTTTGGAAGAAAATGAATAACATTTCTTGCTATGTTATAGGTCAATGGTTACAGCAGAAGTTTCATTTCTCTCCCATTAAAATTGCTTGTTTGCCTCATCTCGATGTATATCAAATGGTAATAAGATACAAAATATATAAGGTTGTGACCCATGCAAGTAGGTTTTGCTGTTTCTAGGGTTTTCTTGTTAATTGGTTGCATCATATGTCAGATCAGATACTTCCATGCCATCATTAAGGCTGATGATCCTTCAGAATATCATCAAAAAGAGAACTAGAAAGAGTTTCACCAAAATGAGGAACTAGAAGTGAAATTTCCTAAAGGCAGAGAAATGGCTTTTGCTTTCATGGTTTGGAAAATAAAGTGCATTCCATCTTGTGAAACTCCTTGAGTACGAGAAACAGTGTTTTGCCAGGAAAAAAAAAGAAAAAAACAACTCAATTTGAAGTTCTGCACTGATTTTAGAGGTTTCAGGTTAAAACACATTTCTGGAAACAGAAAACTGACTAATATGAAAAAATTACTCTTGCCTATGTCAAATAATGACTTGCCGCATAGAGCTATGTATACTTCTCTTAATAAATGTCTACCTTAGCTGTTGGGTGTAAGAATATTTTTTTGAAAATAAAATTATATGCTAATTTCTCTAGGGTAGCTCACTTTTTGAATCAATAGAATAATTGTTTTATGATGTGAATAATCCCTCTCTAACTTATATATTGTTAGGTCAAATTTTTGTTCATTAAATTTCTTAACAGAGAGCTAGCCTTCATAGTCTTATCTTTCAGCAGTTGAAGGATAAAACTTAAGGGGAGCAGAAAAACAGGGTCAGGGCAAAGTAAAGACACTGGCTAAGAAGTCAGAAGACCTTGGTTGAATCCAGCTCTACCACTTACTAGCCAATGGACTGTGGCCAAACACATCTTTCTGGCCTCAGTCTTCTTACCTGTAATGTCAGATAATGAGACTATGAGAAAGTTTTCTGGCCAAACTGGTAAAGTAGGTAAACAATGTGCCTGCTCCTCTCACAACCACATCAAAATTACAACTAAACTACAGAACAGCCATTATAGGGAGTCACCTCAAGTTTAGCTCAGCAGAAGTCCTACAACTGGGAATATACAGAAGAAGCCACCTTGAGACACGTAGAAGGGGCAGAGACGTGGAATAGGCTGGTTTCGCACTTGCATGTGGCAGTTAAAAATCAGGAGGAATATTTCGGCTACAGAAGTCCACCTGGAGGAGCAAGGAGTTCCAGCCCCACACCAGGTTCCCCAGCCCAGAATTCCAGTGCTGGGAAGAGAAGTTTCCACAACATCTGGCTGTGAAAAACAGCAGAGATTGTGGCTGAATGAGACGGTGGGCAGCTGGAATTCCATTTAAAGGGCCTGCGCACAGACTTACTGACAGACTCAATTGCTCTGAGCTCCAGCGCTGGAGCAGCTGCTCAAAAAGCACCAGGGACATATGGGGAGGAACTGAGTTATCTGGCTTCAAGGTGAGGCCTGGAGGGGCAACTTTCTGCCAGACGGTAGTGCTGGCAGAATCCATTGTTTCTTTGGTGAGCCTTTCCCTGTCCAGGCATGCAGATGCAGGTGATCACCCTCTCTGAGTCTCCATCAACCTGACTAACACCATTTGCCCCACACTGGTGGTTCCCTAAGATCCTGCCCCACCCAACTTATGGGCCCACCGAAGCTGCTTCCAGTGGCTTTTCCATACACATGTCCTGTCTTGGCTCATGTTGTGAACTTTCCTAAAATCTCTGAAAGGTTCACAAAACCCAAACAAACACCACCTGGTCTCAGCATACCCTATACCTCTCATTGAGCAGCCTCAAATTTGGCACCAGCAGCAGTGGGCCTCAGTTCATGGCTTGGCACCTCTACCCCCAGAGTGGGTGACGGCCATCTGGGAATTTTTTGGTGGCTTGTGCCAGGTGGCCCTGTGCAGGGCAACTAAACATGGTCTACGGCAGGGCCCCTCCTAGTAGGCTCTGAGGCCAGCAGACCCAGTAGGCAGCTTCAGACTAAGCTACAGTACCACCCAAGGCTGCATCCAAAAACAACACACTCAAAGGGCAGAGTGAGCAGGCACGATAACTCTGTTAAATTGAATCCTGCTTCTTAGGGTCAGCCCCTCACCAGCCAGACCTCATGACAAATCAGCCTGAGGGACAATCTCTTCCATTTACATGCAAACAACCACCAAGGCTCAACTCTAATAGGAGAGCACACATGACACATTCAAGGAACACATCTGGAGCACCCGGCTTAGGTGAACAGGGAAGATTGCCACTAGGCCCCACAGCACACCTACTATATAAAGCCACTTTACTAAGACCAGAAAACATAGCAGCCCTACCTAATACATAAAAACAAATACATGAAGGCAGCCAAAATAGGAAGATGAAGAAATATGTCCCAAATGAAAGAACAGAACAAAGCTCCAGAAAAAGAACTAAACAAAATGAAGACAATCTACCAGATCCAAAGTTCAAAACAATGGTGATAAGGATGTCCAATAAACTTAGGAGAAGAGTAGATGAACTCAGTGAGAACTTTAACAAAGAAATGGAAAATATAAAAGTGGAGATAAAAAAAAAAACTTAAAAATGAACCAGTCAGAAATGAAGAATAAAATAACTGAAATGAAGAATACATTAGCAAGAATGAGTAGTAGATTACATGAAGCAGAGGATCAAATCAGTGATTTAGAAGATAAGGTAGCAGAAAACACCCAATCAGAAGAGCAACAAGAAAAAAAAATCCAAAAAAATGAGAATAGTTTAAGTGGCCTCTGTGACAACATCAAGCATACCAACATTCACATCATTGGGGTACAAGGAGAAGAGAGAGAGCAAGGAATTGAAAACCTATTGGAAGAAATAATAATGTAAAACTTCCCTAACGTGGTGAAGGAAATAGACGTACAACCCCAGGAAGTTCAGAGAGTCCCAAGAAGATGAACTCAAAGAGGCCCACACAAAGACACATCATAAGTAAAATGCCAAATGTTAAAGAGAGAATCTTAAAAGCAGCAAGACAAAAGCTGTTAGTTTCCTCTAAGAGAGCTCCCATAAGACTGTCGGCTGATTTCTGAATAGAGACTTTGCAGGCCAGAAGGGAAAGGCACGAAATATTCAAAGTAATGAAAAGCAAGGACCTACAACCAACATTATTCTACACAGCAAAGCTGTCATTGACAATCAAAGGACGGATAAAGAGCTTCCCAGACAAGAAAAAGCTAAAGGAGTTCATCAATACCAAACCAGTATCATAAAAATTTAAAGAGGCTTTTTGAAGAAGAAAAAAAAGATAAAAATATAAATAATAAAATGACAATAACTACATATCTATCAACAGTTACTTTCAATGTAAATGGATTAAATGCTCCAGTCAAAAAAAAAATAATAAGGTAGATAAATCGATCAGAAAACAGACTCTTACATATGCTGCCTACAAGAGACTTACTTCAGATCGAAAGACACACAGAGACTGAAAGTAAAAGGATGGAAAAAATATTTCATAAAAATGAAAGCGAACAAACAAACAAAAAAGCTGGGGTAGCAATACTAATATTAGACAAAATAGACTTTAAAACAAAAGCGATACCAAGACACAAGAAAGGAACCAGTAATACCACTTCTGGGGATTTATCCAAACAAACCCAAAACACTATTTCCAAAAGGCATGTGAATTTATATGTTCATTGCAGCATTATTTACAGTAGTCAAGCTATGGAGGCAATCAGGGTGTCTATCAATGGATGAGTGGATAAAGAAGAGGTAGTACATATAGACAATGGAATATTACCAGCCATGAAAAAGAATGAAATCTTGCCATCTGCAACAACA
This sequence comes from Pteropus alecto, assembly GCF_000325575.1. Classification (NCBI taxonomy): domain Eukaryota; kingdom Metazoa; phylum Chordata; class Mammalia; order Chiroptera; family Pteropodidae; genus Pteropus; species Pteropus alecto. The sequence goes on from NW_006443567.1 coordinate 2,375,981, forward strand.
TGGATGGACTTAGAGGGTATTGTGCTGAGTGGAGTAAACCAGACAGAGAAAGACAAATGCCATATGATTTCACTTTTACATGGAATCTAAAGAACAAAATAAACAAACAAACAAAACAGAAACAAACTCATAGATACAAAGAACATTTTGATGGTTCCAGATTGGGGGTAAAGTACAGCATAAGGAACATAGTCAATAACATGGCAATAACTATGTATAGTGCCAGTGGGTACTAGAATAGTCAGGGGGATCACTTTTTAAATTATATAAATGTATAATCGCTATGTTGTATACCTGAAGTTAATATAATATTGCATGCCAGCTGTATATGAAAAGTAAAAATATTTTAAAAATTACACTTAAAGGAACTCAAAAAAAGAACTATGAGACTCAAATGTAATCATCTGTTAAAAACACTTGGTAAACTGTAAAATACTAGACAAAGTTGATAATTTACGATAATTAATTATATTCTTCCTACTTCTCCTTCCAAATCTGACAATGGAAATGATAATCAGTAGCTCCATAAACAGAAACTCCCACATTAAAGAACATAATTTTAATCAAATAGCCTGGTTGCAGCCCTGGCTTGAAAAGGGAAAGAATGCAGTCAGGAAACATCAGAAAAGCCACATTTAGTTGGTGCTAATTTAACCTGTATGGAGTCTCTGACACTGGCACATTGTAGAAATGAAAAATAATTTCACTCTAAATTGACTGAGCGTGGAATAGGTATATATAAATTTCCCATGTGATCAGTGAACTTCAACTCTGTTAGAATCTACTTCAAATTTGATCCTGTACAGTATGCTGGGAGTAACTCATTAGATTAACTGCCTTGAAAGTACTGATACTTTAAGGCCCAGTTCAATTACCTCTTCCATAATTAGCCCCTGAATCTCTTCAATTGGAATTAATCTAATCTGAGCCCCAAATACAAGGGTTAGGCCTCTAGTATGGCACTCATTCAATCTTAGTTTATCTTAGAGTTTGTATGTGTGTATTTGTGTGTGAGTACGTGCACATGGATGTGTGCATATATGTTTGTGTAGTGCTTCACTCACAGAGTATAATCTAAGCTCCTGAGGTCAGGAATCATGTCTTGGTCATTATTATACATCCTTCACAATATCTAGCTCATTGCCTTACATATGGTAATTGCTCGATAAGCATTGCTGACTCACTGTTAAAGGAGAGTACATTTACTGTTAAGGGAATTATTTCCTTTTTTCTGTACCCTATCCATTTCAAGGCTTAAGGTGTTCTCCTCCTTATTGAATCCTATAATTTAGGGAACAAGTCCGTGAAGTAACAGCTTACTGTAGGCATAGTTTTGGAAAAATGGAAAAATCAGTACATAGCATAAGAACCATAATCACTGTTCTTTTTTTCATGCTTTATTATCTTTAATTAAGTACAAAAACTCTTCCAATAATGTCACCTAGAGATCATTTCACTCTCTCCTCTGCTTGGCCGCTAGTCTCTTATTTCTGTCTTCAGCAATGATGAGGTGAATAGCCTATTCCAATAGGAAGGAGAAATCCATGGTTTGTTGCCTTTGCCAATAACGAAAATGTTGGAGAGCTGGATGACAAAGCTGTTGTCATGGGCATCTTTCACATGCACTACATCAAAAGAACCAGGTGTCTCTCTGTTTGGTGGTCACACCAATTCTTCCCAAGTTAGCACCTCTAGTCACCATACATAGGTTACCAGTGTCAAACGTGATAAAACCAGTAATTTTGTCAGTCTCCAAATTAATCTGAATGATGTCATTCACCTTGATAAGGGGATCGGGGTAGTGGACGATACGAGCATCATGAGCTACCAAATGAGGAATTCCTTTTGATCCCACCCACAAAGACCTTTCTCACTTTGCACAAGTTGTATTTGGCTTCCTCAAGTGTAATCCGATAAACATCAAAGTGGCCCTTGATTGTCACAGATCAGATGGAAATTCTCTCCAGTTTTGTAAATGCTGATGACATCCAGAAAACTAGGAGGGTAGTTTATATTAGTTTGGACCTTGCCATCAATCTTAATAACCCCCTGCATGCAGATCTTCTTTACTTCATCTCTTGTTAGGACATACTTAAGTCTGGTACTTAGGAAAATGATGAGAGAGAGACATTCTCTCAGCTTTTGGAGACCATTAGAAGGACAAGGAGCAAGCACACGAGTTAGGTTACCCAGCATCCAATGCTTCGAAGCTGCAATATGCTTCAGATGTTTCTTTGGATTACAAACTATGGCTGCGCTAGGCACAGAAAGAGCCATAATCACTGTTCTTGAAGCAAAATAGTTGATGCTCTCAGATGTGACAACAGGGATTCCCATTCTGAGTACAGCAGTGTTGTTAAATCCCTTAAAGGAGGTCAATGTACTTGAGTTACATAAGCCTCCATCCCAACGGGAGTCAAGGTCCATCTAGGACAATGTTGTCCTATACAGTAGCCACTAGCCACATTGAGCACATGAAATGTGCCAAGACTGAATTGAGATATAATGTAAATATGAAACACACCAGATTTAAAAGACTTAGTACAAGAGTTAAAAAATAATATAAAATAATTTACTAGTAATTTTTATATTGGTTGCATATTGAAATGAAAATATTTTGGATATATTGGGCTAAATAAAATATATTTTTAAAATTCACCTTTTCATTTTTATTTTTCTAATGTGCCTACTAGAAAATTTAGAATTACAAATGTGGTTTGCATTATATTTCCATTGGACAGTACTAAAATTGGACTTCTGCCCCAGAAAAGGATCTATCCTTAAAACAACCTAAATGCTAATAATTAGCACATCCATCATCTCCTCTTGAGGCTATCAGGACCTCTAAAACCAAAAGGCTGTGACACAAAGCACTGATACAAGTCTATGTCTTCATCTCCAAAATATCTGAGTCTGTACACAAGCTATGAATAGGAGCTCCGAATAAAGGCCTTCCAAGCACAGAAGAAAATTATAAAATTTTCGAGAGTTACAAGCAAATAAGAAAAGGCATTCTTGAAGTTCCTGAACAAGAAAATCTCAGTATTTACCAACTTAACTTGTGCTGACATAATGCTACAAGAAACCAAAAAGGAAAAAATAAACTCTAAATGCTTTGCATGAGGTAGCACAGTGCCTTCCATTCTAACAATGTTTGTTGAATTGAATTGAATTGGGAAGAGGTTATCTAATTGGATTTGATGTCTTTTTAAATTGAAGTCAATGAACCAGGGTATGTCCATACACAACCCTAAAGCTCTCCACTGAGTCTATTAATAGGTATTGAGAGTGGATACCGTGCTGTCTTGGCTCTTTATATAGCAACTACTGAATCCTTGCTAAAGCCTTAGTGGCTACAGGGCAGCATTAGGTATAAACTTTACCTTCATTGTAATAAATACCTTCTTATATCCATGTTTTACCTAAAGTAGGAGGGCTCCTGTGACATGACCCCTAAAACCAGCATCATAACAGAGCCCCTGATGATTGAACATACCTTCAGTAGTTATATTTTATCATTCATGAAGTTTGGGCTGTATGTATAAGGCACAGATAGCACCTAAAATTAGAATATCAAAAAGAGACTTTAAGAGATTTTAAGAACTCGTTAATTAACATTTTCACAATATATACACACATCAAATCATTAGATTGTACAGTTTAAATATTTTACAATAGTAAAATAGTCAATTATACCTCAGTAAACAAGAGAGAAATAGGAAGGACAGATTTTTAAGCAAAGGGAATGTAAACACTTGAAAGAATAGTCCTGTACAATTGTACATAACTCCACTTAAAACATAAAAAGCTGAAAATGGTATCGACAGGTCTATTCAGTTAATTTAGTGACATATAAAAAGAAAAACATGCAACCCAGGCATTTGGTATTGTGAAAACAGACTAAGCAGGTGATTGGTCGATCTATTTTCAACAAGTTGTGTGACTATCCTGTAGGCATACTTAGTCTGTGGCTATTGCCTTAAAAGAGGCAAAAATCCAATCATATATAGTAAAGCGGAGATGGTCACAGTGACCCAGCAACCTCTGTTCAAATTACTCATATTAGGACACTCTTACACTGGATTGTTTTGAATGAGATCCAAATCTATTTATGTATTTCCTAGTCTTCTTTATCACCTCCTGGTGTACCATTGAGCAATTTTTGAAGAGACAAGCCACTATTACAGTATTGTTAAGGCCCTTCTCATTTTCTAGTTCAAATCCTTGTTCATGCTGTTTGCTAAGTACTTGTTCCCTGTGACAGCTTTCAGCCAAACAGAATACACTGAATGTGCATTCCAAACCACCCTGTCCTGCTGGGCTCCAAGTGAAACAAGCTCTTCAGACTCCATCATGTGAACTTTTCACAAGGAACAATCTCTCTCAGACAATTCCATTCAGAGATACTATCCGTGAAACTGGGACTCAGGGAAGGGGTGACATCACAGGCTTCTCCCTCTGGTCAGGGTCATGACCACCAAGGTTGTATTTAAGAGGCTCCCACGTGGTCTAGCACATGATTTTCTTAATGATCTAACATTCTCCCAACTTTCCCATAAGCTTCCAATTTAAGATATTCACACTTAAACACAAAGTTGGGTACTGGTGTCAAGAAAGGATGGGAATTCAGGAAGTAAAGAATGAGAAACTCATAGCCAGGATCTCTCTTAGGGGCAGGAGAGTAAATGTGAGACATGCTATATAATAAATGTGCCATAAATGCAGTTTCTTGGCAGTGTATTAGGAATCATAGAAATACAACAAAGTATATCCAACCAAGAGGCTGAAAAATAAAATAAAATAAAATTAAATTAAATTAAATTAAATTAAATTAAATTAAATTAAAATTAAAAAGTGAGAGAAAATGTTTTAAAAAAAGATTTGTTTTAAATATCTAAACCAAAGTTTGTAGATGAGAACTTTGCAAAATACAAGAGGATTATTCCACTGAGATGGATAACCATCTTGTCTGCAGTTAGGCTAGAACAGAAAAAGAGCAGCACACCAGGTTGGATTCTGAGGAATCTGGGGTTGTTTTCAGAAAGACCTGGCTGGGAGCGCCTGAGGAAGGCTTTAGACTCTGGAAGATGTGGAGAGCAGCTCATAGATCCAAGATGGTTTACATTCTAGTTCACACCAGAGTTGGAGCATGTGGATTTGGTGGCCTTTCAGGTCCCTCTTTAGTCCAATGAATCTATGAACTCATCTCTCTGTGTAACATCATCCTGCTCAATTTTGAGAAAGAAATGTGCCCAAATAAGGGGGCATTTGACTGTAATATGCCCGCTAAGCATTAGATTTTTTTTAAGTTCTCGACTTACTAAGGAAGATGGAATCAAAAGAGAGGTAAGCCTGCTATGTGCATACACATTCCCATCTTATAAGTGGCCATGACATTCCCACCAGGTGAGCCTCTTAGCTCGGAATTGTTTCAACATGACAGTCCTGATTTCAAGGGCCTCACAGAGCTCAGCTGGTCAGACACTAGATTATCAAAATGAGAATATCATAGAAAGTTTTTCTCTACCACTGCGTATTGAATTAAATCACAGATCAGAAAGAGTCCGAGCTATGGGGACCTTAAAGATCATCTAATACAACTAATTCCTTTATTTCATATACCAAGCAATATGGGGCTGACTTGCTCAAGTTCAGTTATTAGGAAAGTCAAGGCTTAAACCTGGATCTCGTGTGCTTGCCACTGATGCCTGAGACACTATAATCATATCTACAAATAAGAAAGAACACTGCCAACTTATTATATGCTACACATTTAATGCCCCATAGAATAAAAGTGCTCCTCTGAAGGTTTGTTTTGAACTTTCCTTCTCATAATATAATTTTATGACAAAAATAATTATTTCATTTACAAAGATAAAAGTACAGTGTAATGTTGAATATGGCTTTTCAACCTACATATGAAGTAATGGAATTTGTTACACACTTCACTAGAGAAAAGATTCCCTTGGGGATTCAAACCTTAATGGTTTAAAGTCTGATGAGGCAGACAAAGAAACAAACTGACGATTACCATGATGAGTCTGTATGGGAACTTTGGGGAGGGGCATTTAACCTGAACTTGGAAGGGCAAAACAAAACAAAACAAAAAAGTAAAGCCTGAGGTGAGCTTTGAAGGCTGAGGAGGAGTGAAGTAGGCAAAAAAGAGTTTAGGGCAGGGCATTTGAGACCAAGAAAGCGACAAAGTAAAAGGGTCCAAAGACCAGAAATGTTAGAAAGTTCAGGAAACTTCTAGTGGTCCAGTTTGACTGGTAGCTAGAGTGCAATGATGGTGGCGAGGGATGACTTGTGTTCCCTGAATGCATGACTTGAACAGTTTCCCCCCAAAAAACACAATATAGTAACAACAGTACGTTTGCCATGCCAGAGTGGCTTCGCAATACAAGTTTCCTAGCCCCACTCAATGATCAATATATTAATGAAAATGTAATACACAATATAACTAAGGGAGGAATAGTGACATGAGCAACGGTCATCCCAATAAGTTACTGTGTCCCTCCCTAGTGAGGTCAGCTAGACATCAGAAAATCAGAGCCTTCACTTGGGCTCCTATAAAATCACAAAAATGAGGAAATTTCACTTAAGTTTTTGCCTCAGTCTTCCCATCTGTGCTCCTTGAAGGAAAATGTATGAAATGTGCAAAGTGGTAACAAAGATAGTATGTAGAAATGGGGAGATTTATTTTAAGCCTGCAAAGAAATATTACCAACAATGACCAATTTAAAGTTAGCTCCTGAATTAATCACAAATCTCACAAGGTCAACTCAGGTTTCGAATTTCACTATCATTCTTTAAACATGAGAGGGAGACCAGAGTTTGCCACCTTAAAATATGCCTTTGGGATATTGATTATTTTAAGCTGGTTATTTTTAAGAAAGAAAAGACTGAGAAAGAATCTTTGACTCTTCCCCTTTATTTGCCTAAAGGAATTTAGATAGAAAAACATGCTTCAGGAAGAGATCCTTAGCATAAGCACCTTAGCAGATGTGAATTAACTGTGGCAGACAGGAAGAAATCTACAAAAGCCTGTTTGTTGGACCCCCTCTGCATCCCATTGTTTCTGAGTGGCCCTGCAAGAATTTCTTTACAACTTGTTTGCTCTTTCTTATCTACCTGTGAATTGCCTACAAACCCTTTGAAATCCTAGACCCCTGCCTCCTTCTCTTTAGTACGGAATAGCATATAAGCCTCAACTGCCCAATATATCCTTGGGTCTCATATTTTTTTATGGGAGTCTCATATGTATATATGTAATAAATTTGGTCATTTTCTCTTATTAATCTGTCTCATGTTAATTTTTTTAATTTTTATTAGTTTCAAGTATACAGTACATTGGTTTGACATCTACATAGTTAGTAAAATAATCCCCTCAATTGCTCCCTCCCTCCTCTGACCCTCCACCTAGCCAATGTATTAATGCTAATTGCATTCCTTATGCCATGCTTGCCCTCCCCGTGACCATCCATCACCTACTAATTTGTACTTCTTTAAACCTTCACCCCATTCTCCCAACCCCTCAAACTCCCATCCCCTCTGTCCATCACCAAATTGTCCACTATGTTTGCAGGTCTGCTTTTTATTAGTTTGTTCTTTTTATTCCTTACAATCCAAATATAAGTGAAATCATATAGCGTTTATCTTTCTCTGTCTGACTTAAATACCTTCTAGGTTCATCATAGCAATAACTTTTTCCATTCCCTTCCTTTTCATATGTAGGAGCTTGTTTTCTTATCTTTTTAACCATTCCATCCCTTGGTTGGAGCACTTAATTCTTTTTCATTTAAGTTACTTATTGATAGGAATGTACTTGTTACCAATCTTTATTCCTGTTTTTTTGATACATGTTTTTTTCTTCTTAAAGAACTCCCTCCAACATTTCCTGTAATTCTGGCTAGGTGGTGATAAATTCCTTTAGTTTATTTTTGTCTGGGAAGCTCTTTATCTCTCCTTCAACTCTAAATGATAGCTTTGCTGGATAAATTATTCTTGGTTGTATATCCTGGGTCTTTATTCTTTTGAAAAATGTTTGCCAGGCTCTTCTGTCCTGCATAGCCTCTCTCGAGAAATCAGCTGCCAGTCGTATGGGTGTTCCCTTACATGTAATTATTTGTTTTTCTCTTGATGCTTTTAATTTTTTTCTTTTTATTTAATCTTTACCATTTTAATTATGATGTGTCTTGGTGTGGGCCTCTTTGGATCTCTGATTTTTGGAATCCTCTGAGCTTCCTAGGGTTTTATGTCCATTTCCTTCACCAGGTTAGGGAAGTTTTTCATCATTATTTCTTCAAACAGTCATTAAACATCTTGATTTTCTTCACTTATGCCAATAGGATGAATATTTAGAGCCTTAACAGTGGCCCATATCCTGCTTAAATCATCTTTATAGTCTTGGCCTCTTTTTTCTTGCCATTCTGTTTGAATGTCCTGATGGACTTTCCTGTCCTCTAGATAGGGCATGTGATCCTGTTCTTTATTCACTTTGTTTATTTCATTTAATATACGTCTCATCTCAGATAATGTGTTCTCCATTTCAGACTGGTTCCCTCTTATAATCTCCATCTCCATTTTTATCTCTTTTTTGGAGTTTTCTACTTTTCCCAAAAGTTCATTGAGCATCTTTATAATCAGTGTTTTGAACTCCGCATCTGTTAAATTACTTGACTCCATTATATCTAGCAACCCTTGACCCCTCCAGGGCCACCTGTCAAGATTCAGCAAGCAATCCACAGATGCTGTGCTTATAGTTGCCTCAAAAGGCCACACCAGGAACTGAGGCCAGCTGTCTCCCATGTGAATCTAAGCGCTGCTCAGCAAGATGCATCTGACTCGCTGAGGACACACCTGGATGTGGCTTGGGTGGGGCCCAGGTTGGGGCTGGCAGGGTTTCCGGGAATCCTCTGGGCGAAGCGACCTGTTATCCAGTTTGATGACGTCACATCTATGGCGGCACTGTGTCCGCACACTGAGAGTGGGGAGGGCTCAACGGAACAATGGATACCGCCGGCAGTTCTGTACCGAGGGAGTCTCACCTCGACCCTCTCTCCGACAATGTCTCCTTGTAAATCCCTCGTTCCCCTCACACGCAGCCGGGTCGGCACTGGTGCTCAGAGCAAGCAGGTCTGTCGCCGCGAAAATCCGCTCAGGGACGCGGTCCCTTTAAGAGGCGTCTGCTGCTGCCGCAGCCTCTGTCTCAGCCGCTTGAGACCAGGTCGCCCCAGGTCCTCGCCCCGTCCTAACTTCTGCCATTGAGAGTGCTTTCTTGGATTTCTCCCTAGTTGTATGGCTTGTTCATCTAGATCCCAGATGATTTTTCTTTGCCGCGGCTCCTTGTTTCCATCACAACTTTGATTTGGTCGCCAGAGGGATGAACAGAGCCTTTATCATCTACGCCATTTTGAAGCACTCCCTCTGTCTCATGGTACTTTGATTATTAATCCAGCCATAAGAACTTAAAAAGTTAGGAGAAAAATTATTTTTTCTGCCTCCACAGTTTTGGCAAGCCAGACAGAAGAGAATGATCAAATTCATTACAAAGGTACATACAGGGGTTCCATAAGAATATGAGACTCACGGAGGCATTGGGCAGTTGAGGTTTATATGCCATTCCGGACTAAAGAAGGGGAGGCAGGGGTCTTGAATTTTAAAAGGGATATAGGCAATTCACAAGTAGATAAGAAAGAGCAAACATGTGGTACAAGGGTCTCCTATTCTTGTGGAACTCCCTTAGGTACATATGTAATGAATTTGGTCATTTTTCTTCTGTTAATTTAATCATTGGCACAGCCAAAACATAGAAAGGTAAGAGTAAAATTATTTTTTTCTGCCACCACACATGTGGGATTCCAGTGGCATCACATGTTAAAGTCACAGGATTTCTGATTGTCTGAACAATGACTTATTATTCAGGCTCTTCAAAACTGGAGAGAGAGAGGGAGAGAGAGAGACAGACAGACAGACAGACAGACAGACAGACATGAATTAGCTTCTTGAATCAATCACAAATATCACAATAAAGTTACTCAGGTTTCAGACTTCACTGTGCATCACAATCACCAGGATCCCTTCCTGAAAGCAAATTGTTTCTGCTTCTGGGACCTTCCCTTTCAGATTTTAATTCATTTGGAGGGCAGTTCTAAAGCTGCCACATTCTCAAGGATATGGTCATGGGACTGACCACACTTTGCAAAAAGCTGAATCTAATGGTTAAAAATGAGGGTAAAGGCATGCAGGAGACAATCATCTAGAAATTAGAGCATGAGCTTTAGGTGCCTTACTGGGCAGTAAGTAAACAGAGAAAGGGAGCAGGTGAATAGCTATACCTTGGTCTGGATGGGGGCTTACTCATCTACTAATTTAATAAGTATTTATTGTATGTGCATATGGATGAGGCACTGTGCTAGGCACTGGGGATTACCGGAGGAAACAAGACAAATGAGGTCCCTGTCCTCTTACTGACATGCTTTCTTAAAAGTCTCCATACCTACCTGTTAAAATTGCTGTGGCTGCTCAGTCCTATAGCCCCAAATGCTCCAATGATTCCACTGAAGGAAGGTTCTCAAACACAAGAAAGGAGAATAATAGAAGCCATGGCTATTTTGTTTTTTTCAAGACTAACCCTCTAAGAGATTCTGCAGCTGGAATTGAAGGCTTTCTCAGCCTTTCAGAAGCAGTGCAGAACACACTGGAGGTGCTTCCTACCTGGTATGGTTTGAGTTATGGGAGGGTGTGAGAGAGCAAAGCCTTCCCAGAGAAAGCCCTGTCAAGGTAAACATCTCTACAGCCCTGGTTAACCAAATGCCAATGTCCCCAGGAAAGAGCATCCTACAATGATACCGTGTGCTATCCCTGCTCCAGTGTCTCACTGGACAACCAGGCATCCTGCCAGACCAATGTTCCTAAAGCACAGATTGGATGGTGTCACCACTACCCCAGGATAGCATCTAAAGTACAAGGCCACGCATTTGAGACCCTCTGTACTTTCTCTGCCTCCCCTACCCAGCTCCTGTGATTCCCTGAACCCACTTTACTGTTTTTCTCCTTCTCAAACTTTTGTTAGGTATCCTTCCTCTGCTGTTATCCCAAGTGCCCTCCCCTTCCTACCCATTTTTCTGGGCCCAATTCCAAAGGCCTCCAGAAGCTGTGAACCTCTTGGCAAGGAGGGCATCTATCCTCTGAATTCTTCTGCACAGCCCTTGTGTGCTTTTCACACAATTAAAAGTGCCTTCTTGACTACATTAATTTATCTTCCAAGCCAGGATGTGCTCTTCGAGGATAAGGATTGCTTTTATTTATTTATTTTTTAAATACCCCTTCTCGGAGCCTAACCCAGGGCCTCAGTAACTACTTCTGGAATGCTTCAATGGTGAGTTTTGATTCTATCACAGAACTCATCATATTTTGTTGTATTATTATAATGCATTGGTCAATTACAATTCTACTCCAAAGGCCACACTAATGAAATAGAAACAACTCTCTGATATGAACCTAAAGGCGAAGTATCTATCTATATAATATATGTTATGCATTGGTTTTGGGAGAGCCTGGGGAGATCTGGGTATTTTAACTACCTCTACCCCTTCCATGACTTCACTCCCACCTCCTCCAGCCCCACCCCACTCACTCTATCTCTTTCATCACCTCCACTCCATCCCACTCCTATTCACTTTAGCCTTTTAGGTGTCCCTAGGACTTTCACTTCCAAATTCTTTCCAGTCTTTCCCATATTCTTTCAGACAGGGAGAGGTAGTTCTTTCATTATTCCAGCTGCAAGATGCATCTGGTTGCAAGGTGTATCCCTCAGGCAATTTCGGAAATGCCAAGGCTACCCTAATATCCAGAGTGATGATTCTGGGTACTCATGAGCTAAACAAATCTATAATTAATACAAGATCTGGGATATTTGGGCAAGTTTCAACTATATAACAGCAGCTTCCAGCTCAAACACAGAGATTGTATGTTCTTATTTTTAAATTGATCTATTTTCCTGTTTTTTTTTCCCTAAAATATAATGGATTTTAATGTTTTAGTGATTGTTTATTTACACAGAAGGGAGAACATTTATTGAGTACCTTTAGGTGCCAAGTACTGTGCTAGATACTTGAAATATGAACTTCATCTTATCTTCACAACAACCTTAGGAGACCCATTGTTCCATTTCACAGATGTAAAACTGAGGTCAATAGACATTAAGTGATTTTCTCAAAATTATGCGGTGAATTTGTGGAGATAGAATTCTGTTAGTCCTTTTAATAAAAGCTAATACTCTTTTAATTATAGTATGCTGTACCCTCAAGTTAAACCCAGAAGTTGATTATACTTCATCTTCTACTTCAAAATAGAGATCACCAAAAAGATGTAACCTCAGAAAAAAGAACTTTTTACATTCGTAAAAAAAAGAAGCATCACTGGGCACCAAAAGTGCCACCATCGTTGATCTCAGGATCTCAGTTGTTGGCGCAATTTTCCTAAAAAGAGCACTGAATTGACTCAGTATCATGTATTACCTGCTCAACCAACACAGCACCTCTTTACACCATAGCATAATCACCAAAAATAACCAACTATTAAAATAAACTCACAACCTGATAGGTTACTTGAAGTTTCTTTCTAGAAAATAGGCGCATGGTACAGTGGAGCAAAAACAAAAGACTCCAGATTTCACAAAGATGTCTAGTTTTACATTTTGATAACATGTCATTGAACTGGCCATACGGTTAAAGTAAACTATCAAATAAACAATAAAGGATAAAAGTATCCTGTAAACAAGTAAACATGTTAGTCCTTCCCCTTTAAGAATTTTAAATACGGTCACATCTATTCATTCAACAAACATTTATTGAGCACCAACAACTGTGCTAGATGCTAAGGAATATAACTGTGAACAAGATAAACCAGGCTCCCACCATGACTGGACACTGCTGCTTTAAATATTCTTGCTAACTACTTGTTCTCTGCTAATATTTTATTTGGGGGAGAGTCAGAAGTACATGAGGCCTCTTCTGAAATACTTTTAAAGTTTCTTTATGGCAAACTCGGTAGAAATCTCAGTTAAATTTATAGAAACAAGAGATGGCCTGGAGTATCTTTTCAACAAGCACATTGAAGGCTGAGTTAGCTTTCAAGCCATATGTTGGAGGGCTACCAAAGAGGCAGTTTAGACCATTCGGGTGCGCTTGTGGGTTGGAGAGTCTGAGATGCCATCACCGCACTGGTCCGAGGTGCGTTTGCGCGTCCCCTCAATGTCCAGGCGGAGGGCCAGTTCTTCTGAGTCGTTGGAGTTCAAGCCGTCCTCAAGGATGCTACTTTTTCGGAGCCCGCCACTAGCGTAACTGCTGGCAACGCCACTGGCTTGAGGCGGGGAGCCGGGTGCTCCAGATCTCACGCTGATGCTTGCCATGGCACCACTGAGGCCATGCAAGGCGACAGCCTCGTGGAAGGGCTGCAGGTCGACGTCCACCGACGAGCTGGATTCGGTGGCCGTGGCCTGGCTGGGGGCTCCGGTGGGTGGCTTCGGGGGCGTCCTAGGGGAGCGAGATGGGGGAGGAACAGGGGGCACTTTGCCACACAGGAAGCTAATCAGATCTTCTCGGAGAATGGTGCTCCGGCCCTTCTTCGCCCACTCCAGCACATCTTTCATGCGACGCTGGTGGCCAACCTGCACACCCAGGTCAAAACTTCGTTGATGGGCATCCCCGCTCTCTTTGTAGAGGCTGGTGACGGCCATGGCCGCACTCTGGAAGGGGTCCCACATAGAGAGTTCTGGCTGTGGGCACCCCGAATCCTTGTAGAGCTGGGCCACTGCGGTGGCCGAGATCTGAAAGAGGTGCCACAGCCTCTGCTGCTCTCTCTTGAGCCCCGCTGCCTCAGCGGTCGCCTCGTCCTGCAGCTCGGGGGGCAACTGCTCTTCCTGCTCGGCCTCGGCCAAGCACTGGCGCTCCCACTTGGAGAACCAGTGTTCCGCGACCCCGGCCTCGCCCTCCTTCGGCTGCTCCTCCATCCTTCTCCTCCTGGCCGCTGGCCTCCTGCTCCGCCTTCTCCTGCTCCACCACCGCCACCTCACCTCCTGCTCCGAGCTCCCCTTCTCCTTCTGCGGCCACCACCTCCTCCGCGTGTGCCGGCGGCGGGTGATCGGGCAGTGGGAGGGGCCCTGCGGCCAACTGCCGCGGTGCGCTGCCCGCTGTCTGGGTGCTCGCCCCGCCCCGCCCCGCCCCGCCGGGTCCGGCCCCCAGCTACGCCGCGGAGATAACTCTGCAGCCGCCGGCGCCGCCTCGCTGCCACCTTCCGGCCCCACGGTCCGCTCCTATGGCCCCCCCATGGCGCTGCGGCCTCCCCGAAGCTGCCGCTGCCGCCGCCGCCGCCGCCACCGCCTCGGTCACCGCCGCCGCGGTCCCGCAGCTCGGCCCCAACCCCCTCTCCGCCGCGGCCGCTACACCTAGAACTCAGAAGGAGGCCAGCTGGAGTGCTGCCTCAACACCGCGCTTGCCTACTGCTTGGCCCCCTTTTCACACATTTTTGAGACTTGTCGACTTCATCCAATGAGCTGATCAAATTTTACATCCTATGTTGCCAGAGAGGATTATGGGGCAACTTCACAGTGTCGATCACATCCAGGGCGCCGATCCGGGAAGGCCAGGGGGTAGAGTGGAAGGAGCACAGACCTCGTGAATAGGCAGGCATTCTGAATCCCAGCAATACTCTCCACACATTAGGTGCCCAAGAAAAGTGTTTTCCGTGAATCGAAGCAATACCTTGTGGAGAGAAAAAAAGATCATATCACACGACCCCTCCTCTCAGCCCCCCGCACGTCTTGGGTCTCAGTTTCCCCAAGTGCCCAATGAGGTTGTTGGATGAGGTCACTGGAAGGTACTTCCAGTCGTGATTTAGAACTTTACTTCTGTCCCTGCAAAGCACATCCTCCGGGCTAGTTGCACACTTAACCGAATTCTAAGTCGCGCTCCGAAATGGTATTGATTTTTTTTTCCTTCGATATTTTTGCAAAGTCTTTTTGTCAATAAAAAACGGGTTGAGGTTTTCTGTGTGATCTACTTTCAACTATTGAAAATTCCAAGTTGAAGAAGTAAGAGAAAAGAAAGAAAATGAAATCCCAAACACGAGATTTTCTGCTCTAGTGTAAAATTCAGTACTTTTTAGGAAAAAAAAAAAAAACTTTCACTAATTTCCAACACGCTAAAAAGTCTAGCTAGTTAAAACATCATAATAATACAAAACTTAAGCTTAAAAAGATATATGATACTAAAGTCTTTTTCCTTGAGTTCAATAACAACCCCCTTTTTCAGTGGTGACAATTCCACAGCAAACTGTGTCCAGAAGAAAAATTAGCACTGAGCCAAAATAACATCAAAAACGGGAGGAAAAAACATAATAATTTTTTGAATTTAGGGAAAAAAGTTAGAATTCAGTTTTTGTAGAATATTTGCTAAGTCTCCAGAAAGCCTTACAATTTAGATAAAGAAAGCTAAATCTTCTAGCAAAATGAGTTTGTTTAATAATTCCCAAATATGAAAATTAGTCTTTAAAATAAAATGATCTGATAATTAAGCTTTATCATCATCCTTTAAAAAATTACATGTTTCCAAAATATGAAAGAGAGGAAGAAGAAGAAGAAGAAGAAGAAGAAGAAGAAGAAGGGATTGTGCGCTTTCTCAGCAAACTGGGCTTTTTCACGATTCATTAAACCCTTTTTCCATATGTGTAATTGGACTCTTCTCATTTACATAAAGGAGGGACGAGGCAAAAGACCTAAGATCAGCCCAAAAGGAGAAATACATTTCTCATTCTATGTTAAATAATACTGTAGACGAAAACTCCAAGAAGGCAGAGCTCCCCCCACCTCTCCGCCCCAAACACACAACCCACATATACCAGCCCTGAGATAGCTCATGGCCAAGGGAGTTAGCGGGTTTGCCAGAGCCTTGAAGATTGCCCTACACACAGTGCCTCACAGTACTTATCAGGAACATGTTTTTATTTTATCTTCTCTAAGTAAAAAGCTTAGACTGAAATGACTGACAGTAGAGCACTGTATCCTATTTTCTCTTCTCATTTCTGATTGGCTTTAAAAAAAAAAAAAAACAAGAAGAAAGACGGCACTGTCTTTGAAAGAGCACAACCCTCTGCTTGGGCTTGAGTTGTCTGGCTGGTATTCTCCTTTCAGTTGGATTCAGCACCTGATTAATTAGTTAATTAGTACTTAGAGCTGACTAGCCCCGGTCGGCAATTTTCATGCCCTGCATGGTGAAATGTTGAATCCAGCATTGAAATTTCTGTCGCACACCCTAATTATTATCACCCCACTACTTTTAAAGCCATTGCACCAAATTATTATAATAGACAGAGCCAGACAACTGTGTGGGAATATGTTCTTTCTGAGAAATAATGGTAGACTTAATCAATATTTTTCACTGTTGCCCTTAACACATTTAAATAAAACAACTGAATGGGAAAAATTCTAATTCAATTAGCCTCCAACTTCTTCCATAGAGAAAATGATTTTATATGGAAATATGTTAGAAAAAGCACACTAAAAAATTGTAATGTTTCATCCATTTCTCAGATTGCAAAAAATATGTTTACAAGATATCATATCTGAGAGTAGTATTTGTTCCTATGTGTCTAAAGTGTCAGGAATTTTTTTTTAAAAAAAGAATAGAAAATAGAAACAAAACAAAACAAGATCATTTTAAGTAGCTGTAAGAAATCATGTTCTCTGTATGTACGGGGTAGGGGACTTTTGATGTTTAAAAATACTGACATAGTTTAAGAATGAGTTTTTCTATGGGAAAAAAATATTCCTTGGCCACTTCCCCATTCTTCCATAAATTTGATGTCATGGCTAATGTTAAGTACCAACTAGGGAAAAATAGTTTTAGAAAATAAGTTAGGACATAAACCTACAGGAGTCTAATTTTTAGCATTTCTCAATATACTGTTACCAAAAAAGGGTCCCAGCGTGTCAATGATTTTCAACATTATTGGTAGCTATTTTCACCTGAAATAATCTTATATATCAGTAGTGAGTTGCCTGTAATTGTAAGAGCTAAATGGTACACAAAACTGGATACACAACCACACAGATCAGTAAATGGGTTGGACTGAAAGCAAAAGTAAACACCAACCTTAGGAAATGAAAGAAGTTAAAAGATAAGTGTTAAGGACCTTATTCTTTTTGGAGAATAAAACAAGATTTAGTAGCTTTCCACTTAATTTAAATGAAAAGAATCACTACCTTACATATTGCAGTGATAATGTAATGGGGAAAGAAAACAAAAAAGTCTTTGTACAAATGACACCTCCTATAGTTGTTGTGAAGAAACTTTTCCCCTTGGTATCTGCTAACAAATTCTAATTAATGCTGCACATTCCTTTACTGAAATCATTTAATGCGTAACAAGGGGGGTAAAAAGAAATGCTGAATGCTCGTGATTGCCCTGTTAGAATTATGGGAGTGAAAGCCTGGGGCCCCAAACTTACTGTCTATTAAAGCCAAGCTTTGAAAAAGAAATGCAACCTACAAAAGCTGTCAATCTCCCTTGCCCCTAAAGCCTGGGTTCACATGGATTCAAGTGACAGCCCTCCTCCCCCATGCACAATACATCAATCTGTCTCTCCCACAAGCACCCACAGCCCATTGTGCTGGCCGCAGGTGCCTATTATGGCACCCATGGCTGCCTCCCACAGCTCCGCCCCTGAGAAACAGGAACTACAGACAATGGAGCCCTGTGGGAAGACAGAGGTGGGTGTTGGGAGGGATAGCAGACAGATGGTAAAGGGTATAGGGTAGTAAGGTAGTTTCAAAACAAATGTCAAACATTCAAAATTATTACTTTCACATGTCTCCCCTTTTGTATTGCCTTTGCTTCAATCACCATCTGCCATAATCACAAAAACACTTACCTGTTATAATGAATGTTTGCTCCCCTTTTTGTGTGGTTGTGGAAGGGATGATCTTCAATACTCTACCCTCCTATTTAGCCTCTAGGTTTCTCAAGGTCACAGACAGGAGTTTTAGTTAAGTGACATCAGTAGAACAGGGGAAAGGAGGAAGATTTCTGGGTTTTTCGTTTTTTTTGTTTTGTTTTGTTTTTTGCAAGGTTTGTGATTTCCCCTCAAGCTTAGTTTTGGGCTTCTTAAAAGGCAAAGGTTATAAAAATTCGTTACTTCGGATAACATTTTTGTGAAATCAAAGTACTATAAGACTTATAAATGTCGAATCAGGCAGGTGGAAATTCTTAGGGCATTTCTTTTCTGGTAAAGTGTCACATAAATGGAGATGAGGTGGATTTAATAATAAAAGTAGTGAAGGTTTCTGACTAAACCTCTTTTTCTATTTCCAAACATGTTAACAAAAATAAGTAAAATTGTAAAAAAAATACTATTCACATCAATTGCCATTATCAGAAAAAAAGTACATTTTAAACATTTCATTTCATAAACTGTCACTTGTGTATGGTATTTTTAATCTTCTGAGTTATGGACTAATTAAGAAGCAATAAATTGAATAATTAAGATATGTGCCAAAAACACATATATTAGTTCAAGTAATATGATTTAGCTGCTTTTGCCCTTTATCATCTCAATATACAATCCTATTTCCAGGATAATTTGTCATAAATTAAAACGAAGCTAACAATAACTTCATCACTACCACTACCACCTATCTCAAACAAAAACGACCAAAGAAAATCTGGCACAAAAATCTATAAGTCATGGTCAAGAGGACTGGTGACTTGTTAGGAAGAGAGTACTGCCAAAATAATGCCAGGGACTAAAACCAGCCAGTTTTCCTGAAGCAAACAAGAGGGTCTTGGTTTGCTGTCAAAAACTACGAACTAAGCTTTAACTAGGGACTGTCAGAGATCCAAATGAGCTCCTGGCCAGGGAGAGCTTAATTAGAAGAGTTGGTTTGGGTTTTTTAAATTACACAAGAAAAACAACCAATACAGTATGAAAGCATACAGTGGTCTAATGTAGCACAAAATTCACTATTCCATTATGTGTGTGTGTGTAGTCATTTTGCACATTATGTTAACAATGTAAATTTAAGTTTT
Organism: Pteropus alecto; assembly: GCF_000325575.1. Taxonomy (NCBI): domain Eukaryota; kingdom Metazoa; phylum Chordata; class Mammalia; order Chiroptera; family Pteropodidae; genus Pteropus; species Pteropus alecto. The sequence goes on from NW_006443567.1 coordinate 2,395,066, forward strand.
AAACAATATTTTTATGCCCATTACTAGGGCATGTTTCTTTTCTTCTTATGTATTCTTTTGGAGATTTCAATATATTTATCACCAAACACAAATATGTATGCTTCCTCCTTTTTATATAAATAGTAGCATACTACATACACTATTTTTTTTTACCGGAGAGATCTTGGAGATCAGTGCATCTCAGAACACTAAGAGCAACTAGGGCATACTTCTTAAATGTGAATAGTTTCAAGTCATAGTAGGTATTTGTAAAAGACTCTAGTTCAACAGTGGGAAAATATATAATTCCAATATTTAGCTACCAAAGTGATCAAACCATTTGGAAACTACTCGTTTCTCCTAATCACAACTGAATTAGGCATTCCATTTCTAATGCTCAGAAATTAGTACAGCTAATTCCAATTATCCATCTAAATGGGAGCCAGAGATAATGTGGAGGAGAAAGTTGCAGATAACCCATAGATATGAACTTTGTTAGAGATGCTTACATGGCAAAACGTTTAAGGTATTTATTGGTAAGGTTTATGAATTGTTTCTATAGTATCCAGAATATTCAGAGTTCAACAGAAATTGCTAAGGCTTCCCACTTGATCCATACTCAATTATTCAGACTTCTGGTATCTGACAAAAAAAAAATGATCTTGCTTAGTTGATTTAACTGATTAAAAGAGGCCAGGTTTTAGCTGTAAAGTTAGTTGACTATAGACAGTCCTTTTGCCTGTGCTACCACATCAAGTCTTTTCATTTCTAGATGTTTTCCATGGGGCTTTTGAATCTCTTCATTTAAAAATTAACATAGTTTGTTGGTTAAAATCTAATATTTTATTGTCAGACAAACCTGGGATCTAATCCTGCCTCTGGAGTTTAAAAGTGGTTTGACTTAATTTCTCTTATACTTGAGATTTCTTTAAAATGTGGTTAATAATAGAACACTTAAAGATTAAATGAGACCATACATTCACTCTTTAAGCAATGCGTGGAACATAGTAAATCCTCAAAAAAACGGTACCTGTTATTACGATTAATAATATCAGTTATACAAATGTAAGGATTAGCTAGATAGGTTCTCAAATCTGACTGATCAGCAAAATCAGAGGTTTTTGTGTGAACTTAAATCTTCATTCTCTGAGTTCAGCATTACAACTGCTGGTATATATAGTGCTTCCATGTTTCATTTTTAAAAGAAACTGACAATTTTTTTTTCTGAAGTGGCTGTACCATTTTACATCTCCACGAGTAATGTATGAATGACGAGTTTCACCACATCTTCATCGGCATTTGTTATTCTCACTAATTTTAGCTCTTCTGATAGATGCATAGTGATATCTCATCATAGTTTTAATGTTTCCCTAATTAAAAATATTGAATATATTTTCTTATGCCTACTTGCCATCTATATATCCTCTTCAGTGAAATGTTTCTTCATGTCTTTTATATTTTGTTTTTTTTTAATCAAGCTATAGATAAGGCATACCAGAATTTAATTAGAATTTTAAAACGGATTTCATTTTACTTTTAATTTTGTCATTTTACTTTTTAGTTTAGCACTTAAAAAGCACTTACTATGTACCAAATACTATTTTAAGTGCTTTGAAATATTTATTTCAATTTAAGTGAAATTTAATCTTTCAGGAGGCCTAGAAGTAGATACTGTTATTATCATCTCCATTTGACAGTTGAGGAAACTGAGGGCACAGAGAATTCAATAATTTATGAAGATTACACAGATAGCAAGTGGTAGAGCTGGGATTTGAACCTAGGCAGTAGTTGTTATAAGCTTAATAACGTACACATAATACTACAGCTGACAGAAGTCAAAGGCAGTGGGAGGAGAGAGTATAAGAAAGTATCTCTGAAATCAGTGTTGATAAATATTGTCTGGAATTAATGGATCCAGAAACAGAGATTAAAGTATATTACTTAAAGTTATAAAGGTAATCTCTAAAAGTCCTGATACTATAATAATATAACTAATAAAATTTGGGGAAAGTCAGAAGTAGGTAAAAGGTGGCATAAGTATACTAAATCCTTCATTTTTCTTAGAGTCAATAAATACCATCTAAAATTAATAAAGTAAGAAGTAGAAGTATAAACAGTTTTTAGAGTAATTATATTAATCATCAGAAAAATTCAAAACTAGAAATAGTTAAAGCAATTACCTCTGGAGACTGGAAACTAACTATTAAACAAGAAACTTTATTTTTCTTCTATACTGTTTAATCTGTTAAATAACTGTATGTCAGTATTATTTCTATAATAAAAACAGAGGATGTTTTAAAGCACTGCAGGCGATTTTGATGAGGCTAGGATTGATAGCCACTGAGCTAAATTACACCCAATATTCTTGGGGGTCTTCAAAGATAGGTGAGGATGAATGGTTTAGCATGTTGCATATTGGTCTGGAGTTTCTAGGTGTTTTGGCTCTACTTGTGGTATCCTTAACTTCCATGTCTCCCTAGGATGCTATTCCTAACTCTATACTCTTTATGCCCTTCCACTCTCAAACTATCCTCCTTCAAATCCAGAATCAGAAGATTGGCGGAAGTTTAGCAACATTGATATGATCGAAGCTAAGGAACTGATTAATTTCCATTCTCCAAAGTCAAGCTCCTGAAACAGTATATAAATAGATCTCAATTCTAAGTAATAAGATGCTCAGAAGAAGGTGTTTTTCATTTGAAAAAGCAATATGTGCATCGCGTTACAAAATTCAAATACTACAAAAGAGTATACAGTAAACAGTAAATTTCCCTCAACTCCAGACCCCTTATCTTCCTTGCTAAAGTCAATCATTTGTTAATATAGTTAATGTAGCCTTTCAGATTATGCACACACACACAAACACACACACACATACGTACAACTAGAAGTCTACCCTTCATCTTATCTTGTTCCCCACGTTTTTCCAATATTAATATTTTTTGGAGATTGTCCCAAACTTCACATATAGATCTAGATCTACTTCATTCTTTTTAACAACAGCATGATTTCCATTTGTATGAGTATATCTTATTTATTTAACCAATCTCCTATTTATGGACATTTTTATTAGTATATTTTTATATTTATCATTACAAATAATACTACAGTGACCACCTTTGTACAAAAGGTTTACACCTGCTTTTATTTCAGTAGAATAGAGTCGGAGACACACATGAGCATTTAATATATACATATGTATATACATGTCTTTCTGTATGAGCAAAATCTATTTGATGTCTGCATAATATTCTATTATATGTACCTATTATATGTACCACTGAATGTATCATAACTTATTGAAGAATAAAGTTAACCATTACAGCATGTGTGTGTGCATATAAGCATGTTTATTTTTTCTTTTTTTCTTTAATTTTTGTTAATGCTTTAGATAATATGGGCATTTTAACTATGTTAATTCTTCCAATCCAAGAACACAGAATATCTTTCCATTTCTTTGTATCTTCTTCAATTGCTTTTAATGGAGTCTTGTAGTTTTCATTATATAGGTCCTTCCATGTTTTGTTAAATTTATTCCTAGATATTTTATTCTTTTCGGTGCAATTGAAAAAGGAATTATTTTTTCCACTTCTTTTTCTGACACTTCATTATTACAGTATAGGAACACTATGGCTTTTGAATGTTGTTTTTGTATCCAGAGATTTACTGTATTTGCTTATTGTTTCCTAGATATTATTCTTTTCGGTGCAATTGAAAAAGGAATTATTTTTTCCACTTCTTTTTCTGACACTTCATTATTACAGTATAGGAACACTATGGCTTTTGAATGTTGTTTTTGTATCCAGAGATTTACTGTATTTGCGCTTTGTTTCTAGTAGTGTTCTTGTGGAGTCTTTAGGGTTTTCTATATAGAAAATCATGTCATCTGCAAATAGTGACAGTTTGACTTCTTCGTTTCCTCTTTGGATGCCTTTTCTATCTTGTCATATATTTACTATGTTAAGGTACTTTACGTTAAGGTACTTTCCTTCTATACCCATTTTGTTAAGTGTTTTAATTGTAAAATCCAGAATCGAGAGTCGAGTCTTAAGCCTATATTTATATGGGCAAATAATTTTTGACAAAAA
>NW_006443567.1:2400816-2404471 GCF_000325575.1 Pteropus alecto
AGGGGCAGAGTGATGCCTCCAGCCTCATTCTTTTTTCTCAGGATGGCTTTGGCAATTTGGGGTCTTTTGTGCTTCCATACAAATCTGATGGTTTTTTTGTTCTATTTTTTTAAAAATGCCGATGGGATTTTGATGGGAATTGCATTAAATCTGTATAATACCAGCAGCATTTTAAGCTTAAAAAAATGGCAGAGGAAAAGAAGGATTCTGTATATACTAGAACATGGTTTTCTTTTTCTACAAATCTATATATAACATAAAACTTAAGGCTACGACTTACTTAACAAATAGAAGCTTATTAACCTAATTCTAGTAAGCTAGACATTTGAAATATAACCTAAAACTTCACATCATTATTTGAAAATACATAAAATTTACCCTCTCGGAGCAATTGTACAAGCAACATACAAATATCAGATGATAACATCAGCGCCAAATTATAAATTTATGTTCAGGCTCATTCCTGGGTCTATTTTGCATCTGCTAGCTTTATTTTTCCATTTAACTTTCTCATCTACTTCTACTTTGTTATCCTGTTGTATTTCATGTGTAACTATAAGTCATCTTATATCCTTTTTGGAATCAATCACTTATACTCTAAAAATAAATAAATTAGAATTCTCCCCCGCCCTCCTCCCCAAAAAATACAAACCCAAACTATAATACTTCTAGAAGAAAACAAAGGAGAAAATTTGGGACTCTGCAGTAGGTAAAGATTTCTTAGGACACAAAAATCATAAACCATAAAAGGCAAAAATTGATAAACTGGACTTCATCAAAATGTAAAACTTCTGCTATTCAAAAGTTACCATTAAAAAAATAAAAAGGTAAGCCACAGACAGGGAGAAAAAAAAGTATTTTCAATACACATATCTGACATGTATCCAGAATATATAAATATCTCCTTTAATTCAATGGGAAGACAAATAATCTAATTAAAATTGACAAAATGAGAAGTATATTAAATGGAATAAACAAAGGAATAAACAAAGTGAATAAAGAAGAGGATCAAATGACCTATCTAGAGGATGGGAAAGCCAAGGACACTCAATCAGAATGGCAAGAAAAAAGAGGCCAAGACTATAAAAATAATTTAAGGAGCATATGGAACACTATTAAAGGTCAAAATATCCATCTGATCGGTGGACTTGAAGGAAAACAGTATGTTGAACAGCTGTTTGAAGAAATAATGATGGAAAACTTCCTTAACCTGGTGAAGGAAATGGATATACAACCTCAGGAAGCTCAGAAAACCCCAAAAACCAGGGATCCAAAGAGGCCCACACCAAGACACATCATAATTAAAATGCCAAAGGTTAAATACAAAGAAAATATCTTCAAAGCAGCAAGAGAGAAGCAAATAATTACATGTAAGGGAACATCTATAAGACTGGCAGTTGATTTCTCAAAAGAAACTATGCAGGACAGAAGAGCTTGGCACAAAATATTTAATGTGATGAAAACCCAGGATCTACAACCAAGAATACTTTATCCAGCAAAGCTATCACTTAGAGTTGAAGGACAGGCAAGTAAAAGCTAAAGGAGTTCATCACCACCAAGCCAGTATTTACATGTATCAAAAACAGGAATAAAGAATGGTAACAACTACATTCCTATCAATAAAAGAATTAAGTGCTCCAACTAAAAGATAGAGTGGCTGAATGGATAAGAAAACAAGACCCCTACGTATGATGCCTATAAGAGATTCACTTCAGATTAAAAGAGACACACAGACTAGAGGGAAGAGGATGGAAAAAGATATTGCTTTGGTGGACCTAGAAGGTATTTAAGTCAGACAGAGAAAAATAAACACTATGTGATTTCACTTATATGTGGAATCTAAGGAATAAAAAGAAAAAACTAATCAAAAACAGACTCACAAATATAGTGGACAATGGTGACGGACAGAGAGTAGGAGGGGTTGGAGTGCTGGGAGAATAGGGTGAAGGGTTAAAGAAGTACAAATTAGTAGCTGATGGATGGTCACAGGGATGGGGAGCATGGCATAGGAAATGCAGTTAGCATTAATATGTTGGCTAGGTGGGGGATCAGGGGAGGGAGGGAGCAGCTAGGGGGATCTTTTTATGAACTATATAGATGTCTGACCAATGTACTGTATACTTGAAACTAATTAGAATAAATAAATTATTTTTTCAAACTTGATAAAATGATTGAACAGACACTTGACAAAAAAAGTATATGAATGACCAATAAGTACATGAAAAGTTATTCAACATCGTTAGTCATAAGGAAAATGTAAATTAGAACTCAAATGATATATACTATACACATACTCAAATGACTGATGTTAAAAGATGGACAATACCACATGTTGGTGAAGGTGTGGAGCATAAGATCTCTCATAGAAATTGCTGTTTGGAATCCAAAGTGGTTATAACCACTTTGGAAAATAGTATGGCAGGAATCTTTGGAAACATGAAGGAGTGAAAGACGTCCCCAGACCCCTCCCCTTGAAACAATAAGCTGAACATCTAAAACAACAAAAAACACCCAAACTGCACACCAGCAAGTCTGAGCATGCGATCTGCGCATAAGAGCTACCACAGCTCAGAACCCCAGGTGTCCAGAGGTGGACTGGGAGAAATAAAGAAGCTGCCTCTCATAGCCTGAGGAGCTCCCTGCAGGAGGAGGGGGAAAGGAGAAGGAGCAGCGAGTTCCCTGATTAGTCAGCTGCCTTGGGAAAGCTGTGAGCTCCCCGAGCCAGCCAGAGGCAGGGCCTAGTCATCAGGCCAGAATGCAGAGAAGCAGGCTGATTTTTATCAGCCACAGTTGCAAAACCGGGGCTGAGCCACAGTCCCCAACCCCCAACCCATTGGGACCTTCCCCCATACCCTCCGAGACCAATCACCATGGAGACCCCGGGGAATCTGAGCAAACGATACCGAATCTGTTGCTAACGCTGACAGGGAGTGAAACTGATAGTAGCAAGTATGATTAAATATCTATCAGAAAATAAAAAGACATTTTTTAGGCTTTATATAAAGCAGGGATCCAAGAGGCTTAGACGCCACCTGCTGGAAACCAAAAGAAAAGAGCCTTCTTTCCAGCAGGCTAAAGAGAGACCTTTATATAATAAAACTTCTTTCTGGAAAAAAAGCAAAATATAACTCCATTAATGCCAAGGCAGAGAAATAGTCCATTAAACACCATGAACAACTCAGGTGACAAGGCATCTCAGAAAGAAAGAAAAAATCTCCATAAAATAAGCTTACAGACATAGAAATATACAACTTAAATGACAGAGAATTCAGGATGGTACTTCTGAAAAAACTCAGTGAGTTCCGAAACGAGTCATATCAACAATTTCAGGAACTGAAAAAACACCTAGTTGAGCAGAGCAAGGAGAGTGAAACCGTCAAAAAGAACAAATAGGACTTCTGGAGATGAAGAGCACACTGCGAGTGTTGAAAAATGAAATTGCAAGCTAGGGAAATAGAGTCAACCAAATGGAGGAAAGGATCAGTGATAACGAAGACAGAAATCTAGAAATAAATCAGAAAGAAGAAGAGAGAAACCGAAGAATGAAAAATAATGAAAGAGAAATACAAGAACTAGCTGATACCATCAGGAGAGGAAACATAAGAATAATGAGCATTATCGAAGGTAAGGAAAAGGAGCAGGGACTAGAAAGCAT
>NW_006443567.1:2407517-2416335 GCF_000325575.1 Pteropus alecto
GCATACTAGGGATGCCTTATTCTTACCTTATTCTTAAACCTGATACTAAAAACAAAAATCTGTAGGCAATAATAATATTTTTTTTTAAAAAAAGAATAATCAAAACCATAGAATATAAAACAAAAAGTAAGCACACACGGACACACACAGACACACACAGATACACACACACACACACACACACACACACACATAAATGGTACCTTATTGTAAGGAATATAAAACTATATATACAACCCAGCAATTTCACTTCTAGGTCGCTATCCAAAAAAAAAAAATGAAAATATATGTCCAAAAAGACATACACTGAAAGTTTCATAGCAGCATTATTCATAATAGTCGCAAACTGGAAACAATTTAAATGTGCATCAACTGATGAATGGATTAATAAACTGTGCAATTAAAAAATATATATATTACTGACAGTCCCAACAACATGAATGAACCTCAAAAATATTTGGCTGGGTGAAGTCAAACAGAAAAGAGTACATTGACAGAGAACAAATCAGTGGATGCTTGAGGCCAGGGGCCATGGAAGAGTATAAATGGGCATGAAAATTTTTTTAGGGTTATAGAACTGTTCTGTAACTTGGTTATGGTTATATCTCTTTATACAATTACTTAAATTCATCCAACTATACACTTAAAATGGGTAAATTTTATTGTGTGTAAATTGCAGCTCTATAAAGTTGGAAATTTTCTGAAGAGGAAAGATTTAATTTTGGTTTTCTCTTTGCCAAAGTGCCAATCCATGCTAGCTGTCCAGAATCAAGGTGGGAGAAACCTGCCAAGTGGGCAATGACATCAGAAAGCTACCATGTTCAGAGTATAGGGAATCCACGACCCATGTAGGCTGCTTTCTTCTTGGAGGGTGGCATGTGGAACTTTCTTTTAAACTTTAGCCAGGTCTCTTCTGAGGCTTCCTTCCTCCCTTCAGAGTGTAAGCCATATATATATTTAAACTCCTAATTTCCTCTTCCATTTTTCTTTCCATGTCTGTGTTCCCCACATCTCATACACAAACTCTGTGTGGGCTCTACCCAGGAATACAGCTTGCATTTTCACTTATTAGCATGGCTCTCTACGTTTTTAATATTTATGTATCTCTCCCCAAACTCATGCTTTCAATCCCTTTGCCCTCCCATATTCCTGTCACAACTCAAATGTTCCTCTCTATCACCTCTTTGAGAAGGTGGGAAGAGAGAGACAAATTCTCTTGAGGGATAGGGCGTGTGGTCTAAACCCCTCAAATGTTGTTCTCCCAGGTAACCTTAATGATTAACATTAAACAGCCCAGCCCCAGGAGTATAACTGCAACTTGGAGGAGGAACATGTTAATGGAGGGTTAGAGAAGTCCAGCAAGCTTCTTCACAGAGTGACCTCTCCCATCCTTGAGACCAATGAGATGGGGCTTTTACATATGTATCTCTGATGGTGCCCACAGAAGCTTCTGAACTGCATCAGGGCTTTACTTCAGTGAAGTTCACTCTAAGCTAAGAGGTACCCATTCAATTTCCTGTCTCAAATTACACTTACCTCTGCTGACCAACTCAGCACACTAGACAAGGTCAACAGATGTGCACCAAAAATAACACAAGGACTGACTATCGGACTGGCAAAAATCAAGCAAGTTTACAAGGCCCGGTTGGTAGATTTATGGGGAGAGTATATTTTTGTACACTGTTGCCATATGCATACATTGTGTTAACATATACACAAATACACAAAATTATATAAGAATATGTGTTGTGAGTCTGGGACAAGAATTTAGCAACAGAGAAATTTTTCACACGCATACTCTTTGACATAGCAATTCTACTTCTAAGAATTTTTTAAGAGCATAGGATCTGAAGTAAGACAGACCTGGATTTGAATTCTGACACCACCAACTTCTTCCTGACTGTATGACCTCTCTCTGTCAGTTTTCCCATCTATAAAATCAGGACAAATAATGGTGCCTGGAAAAGCTGTAAAAAACATGGGCCTATATTATACTGTCTTTACCAATAGGATGACCAACTATCTGGAACTAAGAGAGTATCTGGGATGTGGAACTTTTAGTACCAAATTCAAGAAGGTCCTGGCCAAACTGCAATAGGATACTGAGTCCATGTCACCTCCTTCAGGAACCCAAATTTCTTGACTAGTCAGTTCTACAAAGTATCAGAACCATTCCAAATTACTGTGTTGACCATTTATAAAGTACCAACTATACCCCAGGCCCTTTATATAAATCAATAGTTCTCAAACTTGAGTGTGGATCAGAATCACTTGGAGGGCTCATTAAAACGCAGATTGCTGGGCCCAACTCCAGAGACTCTAATTCAGTACCTCATAGAGACACATACCAGGCAGCCAGGATTGCAATCAGAGGCAAGAAGGTGGGGATAAGTGTGAACTCACAAGACTGAAATAGCAGGTACACACCATGAAGTTCACAACTGACATTGGTCTCCCTAACAACACTGTTTCCTAAAACAGGGACCTTGTCTCATTCATCCTTGATATGTACCCTTAAGCATGCCTAGCCCCATACTGGCTGCACGGCAGATATTTAACAGACATCAACAATTCTTTGCCTGATGCCTTCTTCAAGGAGGTGGGCCATTTAAGCACAAGCTGGAGTCACAACCTTTATCCAATTTGACTGATTTGCTATCTCATTTTAGGACGCTTACTCTGAGATCTACTAGTACTGCCACAGGGCAAGCTTCATTGAGTGGCCTTTCATTCATTCATCCATAACATATTTATTGAGCTGCTATCTAGGCCCTGGACAGACCCCTGAACAGGAGCACGGGCTTCTGCATCAGCCAGAGATGGGTGCAAGCCACTGCTCTACACTGACCAGTTCTGTGTACTTAAGCAGCTTCACCTGGGTCACTTTATCGGAAAAAGGGAGACGTAAATCCTACCAATTTCACAAGATACTGGAAGGGATGAAATGAGAGGATGAGAATGTCACTCTAACACAGCTGAGTATAGTGTCTGGCACCAATAGGCTGTGATAGATGTCAGCAATTTATATCCAAGAACTCTTCCCTGCAACACTGTTACGTGACTACAGGATGATGTGGGTGGAGTGAGCCTACAGTTCCCACAGAGTCATACTTGGCCACTTCCTAACTGACTAGAAATCCTGGGGCACAGGTGGGAGAAGCTTGAGGGGAAGGGATGCTCAGAACCCAATGCCAAGTAACTCTCAGCTGCTCTAGGAAGAACTAGGTATCAGCCAAGGGCCTAGTGGACAAGCATACCTAAGAGGCCAGGGTTGAGGCATCTGGGCACCAGAAAGCCTGGTTTTCAAAAATAAGCAATGGGGCTGTGATGAAGATTAAAAAAATTAATTCATATAAAGCACTTAGCTCAAGTCCTGGCCACTGGGATATATTCAATGAATATCAGCTATTATTAGAAGAGTCATGGTTCATGTCCCTTAGTGAGCAGCCAGTGTAAAAGCCTGCTCACTAATGGGACCCTGACTGGATTTGTAGGAAGTGGCCTACAATGGTGGGATTTGTAGATCACTAACCAGGCCCCACTGCCTCAAAACCCCCTCCAAAGCCCCAGATGTCACAATGCCACACCATCACCGTTAGAAATACACTCCTCATACAAAGGATGGCAAATACATAGCACTTGTTCTCAGGGCACCTCCTCCTGCATGCTTGGAAGACATCATCAATGAGGTACTCTGTCCCACAGAGCCCAGATAGGACCTCAGATAAGGCTCCTTTACATGGTACTCCGGGCAGAAATTGCCAAAAGACCTATGGTGGTCTGGAAATCCTGTCACTTGCCTCCCTGACTTACAGGTTCTCTCTCATTTCTTCTTTTTAATTTTCAGATTTGGCTTTACAATTAAGTTTCTGTCACCGTTTATATTTTATTGAAACATTTATTGAGATAACTGTAGATTCACATGTAGATGTAAGAGATATACAAAGAAATTTCATGTGCCCCAGGCTCCCCCTAAGGGTAACATCTTGGAAACAACAGTATAACCAACACATTGATATTAGTATGATCTACTGGTCTTATCCACATTTCCCTGGTATTACTTGTACTCATCTGTGTGTGTACATGTATGTGCATGTGTGTATTTAGTTCTATGTAATTTTATCACATTTGTATATTCATATATCTACCACCACAGTCAATATAGTGAGCTGTTCCTTCACCATAAGGATCCCTCTTATTGTCCTTTTATAATGAAATGCACCCTCCTCCCAGACCCCTAATCCCTGGCAACCACTAACCTATTTGCCATTTCTATAATTTTATAATTATAAGAATGTTATATAAATGAAATCATAGAGTATGTAATCTTTTGAGACTGGCTCTTTTCACTCAGCATTATTCCCTGATGAGTCACCCAGATTGTTGAATGTACCAATAGTTCATTCGTTTTCATTGCTGGGTCATATTCCATGGCGGATGTACTAAAGTTTGTTTAACCATTCACCCATTAAAGGACATCTGAGCTTTTTCCAAGTTTTGTGCTATTACAAATAAGGTGCTGTGAACATTCATGTACAAGTTTTTATGTGAACATAAGTCTTCGTTTTCTGAAACAAATGCCCAAGAGTGCAATTGCTAGGTCATGTGGTAATTTCATGTTCATTTTTTAAAGAAACTGCTAAACGCTTTTCCAGAAAAGCTGTACTACTTCACATTCCTACCACATTCCCATCAGCAATGTATGAGCATTTCTCCATATCCTCGCCACCATCTGGTGTTTTCACTGTTTTTTATTTTAGTTATTCTGATAGGTGTGTAAGGATATCCCATTTTGGTTGTCATTTGCACTTTCCTGATAATGATGTTGAGCTAATCATGTTGGACATCTTTTCATGTGCTTATTTGCCACTTGTATATCCATCCTCCTTGGTAAAATGACTATTCATGTCTTATGTCCAATTTGTGACTGAACTATTTGTTTCACTGTTAAGTTTTGTGAGTTCCTAGGGCTTTGTCATATGTATAGTTTGCAAATATTTTCTCCCAGACTGTAGATTATCCTTTCACCCACTTTGCTCAGGCTTTCGCAGAACACATGTTCTAATTTTGATGAGGTCCAATTTATGAATTTTTTATTTACAGATGATGTTTTGGCTCTAGGATTTCCAATAAGGCACAGTGGATCTGTCTGTCCTCTTCGTCCTGTAGGCTAGCTACCTTAGAGGTTTTGTGGGTTGGGGTCAGTACCTAATCATTACATACCAAGCATACACCAAACATTACTTCATTTAACCTTTCCAACTACCCTTTTAGAGAGATGTCATTACTATCTGCATTTTATAGTTAAAGAAGCTGAGACACAGAGAGACCTGGGGATTTGCCCAAGGTCCCACAACTAGGAAGTAGAAAAGCTGGCACAAAATCATGGTCTGTTTTTGCTTCCAAAGCACCTGACCTTGTGGGCATCTTAAGTTTCCAGCAGGCTACATAAAATTCAACTTCTAGTGTACAGTGTTTATAAATCAGACTTTAGATATGACCATACAATTAGGAATGTTCTTGTTACCAGGTCAAAAACAACACAACAACTGATGCAAAGGCAGAAGCATGCCCAGTTCTCCAATCTTTGCTGTGCACTCTGCCCAGTCCCTCATTCTCACAATCCAAAATACTACTACTAAACACCCAGTGTGTGGCCCCATGCCCTCAGGCCAGCAAAGGTCTGGTGGCTCAGTGGCAGTGAACTTTCCTGGGCCACTGCTAGGCCAATGTACATCAGTCTCTAAGAAGCCCTCTAATTTGGCCCCAAGCTTTTTTGAGGTTGTCCAAACTCCTGGGTTCAAATTCCTGATGGCTCCATGTCAGTAAAGGAGTTGCACACCCACCAATGGCTCTAAGGCGTAAGCTGCCCTCAAATCAGTCATTCCCCTGTATGCCTCAAAATGGCTCCTCACCAGCTCAATTGATCACAGAGACAGCTGACTGCCCACATTTGTATCTTCCCACTTTTCCTTTACTTCTGACCTGTGGTTTGGGTTAAGAAGCTTATTTTGGACTCAGCCTACTGGGCAAAGGATATTCATATTCCTCTGTTTTTCTGATGCATATGTTTTGAATACTTTCCAAAGACATAGCCTACCTCTGTGACATTTAATCTTACACCCTTCTCTCCTTCAAAAGCTTCTCTCTTGACACCATAGACCAAATCTCCTTTTAAGATCCTTTCCTAAAAACTATTTATTTCATTCATTCACTTAACATTTTCTTCTTGAGACCCTATTCTTTGCTAAATACTGTGCTAGGCACTGGGGATACAGCACGGAACAGGACAGGCACAGACCCTGATGTCCTAATGCTTGCATGTTATCTGGGAGAAATTAATATTAAAGAAATTATTACAGAAATAATTATTGGTTCCAGTCTGCACCCCCTGGACTTTTCTCCTATTTCCATACTCAAATCTTATGCTTTACTGAAACTGGATCAATCACCTTTCCCTAAATATGTATTGGGCTTTCCCTCTCCCAGCCTTTTTACATGCTCTTTGCTAATAATTTGCCACCCCATTTCTAGTAATCCCCACCTACCACAGTGTCTATGCTGTCCTCAAGACCTAAATTAAATCCAGCCTCTTTAGTTGAGGGTTTCTCCATGATCCCTGCTATATGGATTTTCTCCCTCTATTCATAGAGTTCTGACACCACCTGTGACACTAACTATACACACATTGCTTTATGTTCTAGTTATTTTCATACCCATATTGCCACACATGAAAGACAGTAGAATCCCTGAAGGCAGGTTTTACTTCTGACATGTCTTCATGCCCCTTGCACCTGTCACAGTGCCTTGAAAATAGCGGGCATGAAATGTTTGTTTAGTTGGGGAATGGCTTACCCAGAGCTGTTTGTTTAAAGTAACAAACAGTTGGGTAGCAGTCACTATGCACTGCTCACTTAGATGGCATTTACCAAGTGTCAGATACTGCTCCAACAACTTGATAGACATCAACTCCCTGTATTCTGACAAGAACCCTAGGTGGTAGGTACAATTAGGAGCCACATTTGACACGTAAGTAAAGTGAGACTCAGGGAGGCTAAACGTTTTGCCCAAGTCCAAGGTACCCCACCTGGTATATGTCAAAACTAGGATCTAAACCCAGGCAACTTGCCTCAGACCTGAGCTTTTAGCCCTGGCCCTCTAACAAGGCCTGGAATGATTTGCCCAATGTGGAACTTATAGCTGCAGGACAGCAAATACGAAATCCAGATCCAATTCTTTTTGGCATATCTTGTTGCCATTTCCCCACTCATGTTCTTCATAGGAGCTATGCTTCAAAAGGTTGCTGGGGCAAACAAAATTACAAAAAGTGCTGAATTAAACTGAGTCTTTCTGAGGCCTTTCTGAAGGGCAGAACTCCTCCAGCCTTCTATGTCAGTGTCCCAATCTTCATTTTCATTAGCGCCCTCCAACCCCCAGGAGTCTCTTTAGACAATTTTTTCCCTAATTTCCCCCTCATGAAATTTTAATATCACAGATACACTATATATTTGTATTATGTACCATATGTATATCTGTGTTTTCCAAATAAAGTAAATTTTTTTTTCATCATTCAAAAACTAATGTTCTCCTCTATTTGGAGAAGATATTGCCTTGTTGACAATGCATGCTTGATGTCAACAAGCGTTGAATCCTTCTAATGTCTAATACGTGAGTGTAAGTGGGGATTCTCACCCCTCTTCGACCCTGTGGAGCCAAGATTTTCAGGATCACTTCACTGGAGCAATATACATTTGCAACACTGCTTAGAGCTAATAATAACTATGATAGCATCCCAACACCAAAAATCTTGTGATAGATATTCAGGAGAGAGGATGATTCGATCCTAGTCTCAGGTTCTGAAAGGCCAAGTAATCATGGGTAAAATACATTTATTAGAGCTCTCAAGGCCTCAGTTTCTTCTTCTATAAAATGGGGCAATAAGCCTGAAAGTACCCAAATTGTTAAACAGTATGCAAAGATAGGTGGCAGGATTACAGCCACTTAAAGGGAAATGGGCTCAATTGTTTTGAAAATTGCATTGAAAAGTCCATTTTACTTCATGTTAACTTAAAATAATATTAACACTGCAATGTCTGGCTAAATATGAGATCCTTCATACCGTAAAAGCATCCTCTGCCTAGACTAGATTCTCTAACTATAGCCACAGGAGCAAAATTCACATAATTCAAAGTTAAATAGGGTCCATTTATTGTTATCCCCTTATAGAATGTAAATTTTTCAGATGGATAAATATATTACATGAAAATGAAATGTTTTACCCAGCATTTCCCAAACACTTCCAGCATCCCCTCCAGACTGTGGGATTGGGTAGGTGTGGCTGGGAAATTGTATTTTTAACAAGTTCTCCAAGTGAGTCTCATGATCTGCAGTGTTAGGAAATTATACTCATCCAAATCCCCTGGCCTTCTAAGCCGTGCCTTCACCATTTTTTTTTTTTTACCAATTTATTCCTTCATTAATTCCACAAATTTTCTGGAATGAGACCCATGAGCTAGGATCCATAAGGTACATTGGGATACAGTCCCTGGGCCCTTCCTCTCACGGAGCTTGGAGTCTAGGAGGGAAGACTGACATTGAGCAAGTCATTATAAGGCAAAGTGTGCCACCAGATGGGAAGTCCTGGATCAGAGGAGAGGCTGAGAGGTGTATAAGAGCTTGGTGAGGGCTTTGGAGGACATATTAAAGAAATTGTAGGAAAAAAAATGGCGTAGATGATAGAGGCTCTGTTCATCCCTCTGGCGACCAAATCAAAGTTGTGATGGAAACAAGGAAGCAGCAGCAAAGAAAAATCACCTGG
>NW_006443567.1:2418167-2421819 GCF_000325575.1 Pteropus alecto
ACAAATATAGTGGACAATTGGGTGACAGACAGAGGGGAGGGGGGTTTGGGGGGCCGGGAAAATAGGGTGAAGAGTTAAAGAAGTACAAATTAGTAGCTGATGGATGGTCATGGGGATGGGAAGTACTATATAAGGAATGCAATTAGCATTAATACATTGGCTAGGTGGAGGGTCAGGGGAGGGAGGGAGCAATTGGGGGATCGTTTTACTAACTATATAGATGTCTAACCAAGGTACTATATACTTGAAACTAATTAAAATTTAAAAAAATAATAAAAATAAATAAAAGATATTGGCGGTTATCTTAAAAGTGTTAAAATTAGAGTAGCATAATCAGATTTACAGTTTAGTAACAACTGACATTTATTTTATTTTCTTTTTTTCCCAACAAGAGCAACTCGACTTTATTGCAGGAAAGTAATTTGCACAGAGTCACAAAATAGAACTTATAGCCAAACCAGGGTCCATGTGCTCAACCACACTCCAGCCCTTCTAAAGGATCACCCTACACAGTGAAATTGGATGCCACTCAGTGCAGAATAGAATGGAGGGGCAGGAATTGATGTAAGAAAACTAGTTGGGAAGCTGTGGCTATTGTCCAGGTGAGAAATACTAGTGGTAATAAAGACAAAGAGAAATATATAGATTTGAGAAATGTTTAAGATCAAAACTAGTGCCTCTCAACCTTGACTACACATTGAATCACCTACAGAGCTTTAAAAAATACAAATGCCTGGGTTCAACTCCCAAAGATTTGGATTATATTGGTCTGGGCACTGGAATTTTTAAAAAGCTCCTCGGGTCTTTCAGTGTATAGGCAAATTTAAGAACCACTAGTGTAAACCAGTGCTTCTAAGACTTTAACGTGAATAAAAATACCTTGAAAATCCTTTTTCCCCAGCTTTATTGAGCTATAATTGACATATAACATTACATGAGTTTAAGGTGTACAATATGATGATTTTGTATACATATATTGTGAAATGGTTAACACAATGAGGTTAGTTAACACATCTATCATCTCACATAGTTACCTTTTTTTTTTGGTCTTTCTCTCTCTGACCTATTTCACTTAGCATAATGCCCTCAAGGTTCATTCAAGTTTCTCAAATGGCAAGATTTTTATGGCTGAATAATATTTTTATAAATATAAAAACAGATTGGAAACATCCTGTCTATCAATCAACAATGGACATAAAGACCACAAAGAAACATCCTGAGAAATACAAGAAAATCGACAATTATGTGTTGTTGTGAAAGACAAGGGAAGAAAATTTTGAGAAGGACACAATCGATAATGTTGAATGCCGCTGAAAGGTCAGGTAATTGAAGGCTTCAAAGCTTCCATTAACATTAGCAACAAAGAGATCATTGGTCAGAGCAGTTTCTTGATGGTGATTGGTGGGGTGGGCAGAGACAAGATTGTGGTTGATGGAGCAGTGAGTGTTAATGAAAAAGTGTGGGAAATGTTTTTTAAAAGTTTGGCTCTGAAAGTCAAGAGAGAGATGCAGAGAGACATGTGACTGATAATTGATATTTTTTAAAGATAGGTATATGTTTAAATGGTGACGGGAAAAAAGTTGATAGAGAGGAAGAGATTTTAGATGGAGGAAGAAAGAGAAGACAATCAATCAGGCAAGATGCCAGAAAAGACAGGAGGGGAGGATAGATCAAGGCAGGAAGATGACATCTCATCCTAATATGGGAAACAGATGCAACCAAGGTATAATGTGGTGGGCGGAGATTTGAAGAGAGTTATGTCTGATGGCTTCTATTTTCCTTGAGAAGAGAGATAGGAGTCATCATCTACAAGTGAAGATGGAGTTGAGTAGTAGGAGCAGAGGTTTGAGGACAGTGAAAAAGATTTAAAATAGTTATTGTTCGAAGTGGGAAATGAGTGAATTGCTAGGCTAGGTTTGAAGGACCACTTGAAGTGAATAATCATAAATTTACAGTGGAATGCATTATCTGTTGTGTGACTTTTTCTGGCAATGCTCAACCAACCCAAGAAAGGTATAAAGAAAGTGGATAATTTAACTGAATTCATTCAGGGGGAATTTCCTAGATAGTAGGGTGAGATAAGTGAGCTTCCCTCCCATACCCCGCCATCCCTAGCACAATATTTAAGGAGGCACTCATTCTTGGGGTCAGGATTGGCATCAAACAGTAAGTGCTTCCTTTCATTTTGGGCGTGGGGAAGAAGAGGTACTGTAGAAGGCTCACTCATCTCACCCCAGGCCCACCCTGCACAAATAAGTTTGGTATGTTGGCAATAAGGTCATGAAGAATACTGACAGGGTAATTAATGTGATAAATCATGTAAGACAGATGGAAAGGAAAGGAAAAATGGGAGAAAGCAGAGGGGTTGGGCAGCAGGGGAAAACTAGCTGAGTAAACTGAAAAGCTAGGAAGTTGTAGCCAGATAGGAATGTCTGAAATTGTGGTCTTAGAGGTAGAACAAATTTTAGGTTCCATGGTGAGATGGGAGATGTGGGTGGCTGAGGTGGAGGTCAAGGAGCTTCAGATGAGTTGTCCACGTGGCTGTTGACTTCATCCAGAATGTATGGTAAGATTTGGAACAGAGAGGAAGAATGAGCCTATTGCCAAAGTCATCGGTAAATACAGAAAAGTATCCAGGAAACCAAAAGATGACAGCAACTAAGGAAGGCTAAAGAGCAATTAAACTGATAGGTGTAAGTCTCAAAAGAAGCAATGTTTTTTTTTGTTTTTGTTTTTGTTGTTGTTGTTTGTTTTTGTTTACAAGAGGGTGGAGGAGCAATAGACTGAAAGTGGCTTTGTACAATAAAGGAGAAACTGGCCCTGCTGTACCATGAGTTATGGGAATATAACCTGAATATATGGGAATATGTCCTGCAGCCAACTCAAGAAGCAGATGGGGTTATGGTTTCTTCACTGAAGAACCAAGTTTCATTTAAGGCCAAGTCATGAAGTGACTGCTTTATAAAAGGATTGAGTTTGGAGGTGAATTTATTAAACAGGCAATGTGAATTCCAGAGGATATGAAGGGGTGGATTAAAGCATGGTAGAATTAGCTGGTTCACAGGATTGAAGAGAGAGTTAAGTCACAATTAGTCCCACAGAGGATGGTGCACACCCAGAACTCTAAGAATTCTGTTTTGGCCTGCATATGACATCCTGAAGCTACCACATGGGGCTCAAATTTTTTATTTAGCTTTTTTTCTTTTTCATGGTCCTTGGAGATGGGATTGCAGTGAGTGGTGACGAAGAAAACTTTATTGTGACTTGAATTTCCTTGCTACCTTCTTTTCAGCCCAGTTGATCACACTAATGAAAATTAATAACAGTAATAGTAATTGTAAATTTAGAAAACACTTACTGAAAGCCTACTATGTGCTAGGCACTACTCTGGGTACCATGGACAGTTCAAATATGACAAAGTTCCTGACCTCACAGAACTTAAAACATTCTATTAGGCCAAGAACAAAGAACAAAAAAGAAAGATGTATATAAAGATGGGGAACTGTAAGTGTTATGAAAAGAAGTTAAGTGGAGTAATTGCAAATACAGTGATGATGATGGCATGTGTGTGAGGAGTTATATTAGTGAAGGTAATCAGAATAGGCTCTTCTGAGCAGAGAACTCAATGATAATAAGGAACCAGCCACATGAA
>NW_006443567.1:2421857-2427616 GCF_000325575.1 Pteropus alecto
TTAGGATGTTTGAGGACCAAGAAGGTCATTATGGCTAATAAGAAGTCTTGCTAACTCCAAGATCTTGAAGGATCCCCCTTTAACCACCTGCTGCTAAGGGTGAGATTGAAGGGTCTCCATGCTCTAATTGTGTGAGGACCTAAATATCCCAGAGCTGGTCCAAGAGGTTGAGGCTCAGAGGGAGCTGCAGGGTACTCTCGGTGATGGTGGAGGAACTGAGGAATCCTTGCCATGTGCTAGAGTGAGAATGAACTTGCTTGGTAGGGCCAAGGCCATCTTGGTCCCAGATCTATTTATTGCGCAATCACAATGGAGATGGAGAAGTACTGTTGTCCCTTTCATATCAGAAAACAGTTCATAAACTGGGGGCTTGCCTAGGACCCTTGACTTGAAGCTATTACATGAGATAGGATTTGGCTAAGACACCAGCAATGTGGTCGGCAGGAAAATGGCATGAAATATAAGATTTAAGTTTTTCATAGGAAGGTCATATCATAGGACTTGAACCAGGAGAGGCCAAAGAACAAATGGAAGCAAGGATAGTGTGTTAAAGACAGCACAACTTCTGGGATTCTAGATATACACCCATCTCAATGGGAATGATCTCATGGATTACTAATTCCTCTGAGTTCCCTCATCTCTGTGAACCAGAGCTGGGTTCACAGAGTTGAGTCTCTGAAACTATCATTACTTTAATCTAAAGACAAGAGCCTATGCCCAGACTTCTAAAGGAATGAGAAACACTCTTCTATAAGAGTGAGGACCAGATTGTGGTATGGCGTGGGACTCAACAAATGTTCTGGCACCCCATGAGCCTAAATTCACTAATAAAGTTGCTTTCTTCACTGTAGCATTAATTCAGCCTATAAATTCACATAGTTACAGAGGATGATGGATATGAGTGGCCAGCCATGATAACTACACAATTGTGTAAGTTTTATTGCGAGGTCACTTTTTAAAAATGCCTGGGTTTCTGGAATTCAGGTCAGTTTAGCACACAACATGGAGCGCCCCCCGCTCCCCATGACCACCTCAGGCCTTCCTGAAAATTTCTGTGAGGCTACATTGTTCAACTCAAACTCCTGGAAAAGGTATGTATTCTCTAGAGCACACCAATGGCCTTGTCCAAGCAAACGTAGGGAAATACCAGCTACATCAACAGGGCAGGAAGTGGGGTCTGAGGGAATTTTGATTCCTAGAGGTATCTCGGTTCCATCAGAATTTTTAATTTTTAATGACACCTCACCACAAATAACCAAAACTACAAGAATCATTTAAATGGCTATTGCAGCTGCCCTCAACAGCTCAAAGAATATCTCCATGTTCCGCCTCCCATCCTCCTGTTTAAACCTTCGTTTTCTTGCTTGGTTTTCCTGGTTTTGATCCCATTGGCTCACATTCAGATTCTCCCTACCTGCCTAGCCTGTCTGAACTGATACCTCATTTGGATGATTTGCCTTGAGTTGGCATCTCCCCAGGATGTTTCCTATCAGCTTGGCTGTCCTAGTACTACACATTGCAGTTCTAGGCAAACGTTGCTCTCCCTATGCCCATCCCAGGCCCCCCCATACCACAGCTCAGGGATCCCACTTATGTGATGGGCTTTGAGTAATTACAGTGCTATTTAAAATTATTTGTTTACATGTTGTCCTCTTTCAACTCGCCTGTGAGCCCACAAGGGGCAATCAACCTAGAAGCTAAGAGATCAACTTCCCCATTTATAAATATAGGAATAACGACATATTTCTCGACTACCTTGCAGGGTTCATCTGAGGATAATCTGGCCCCTGTCACCTATCCAAACTTAAGCTCTAACCAGTCCCATCTCCTTTGGTGTCCAGCAGGCTTACCAAGGCATTCGAGGTGGTAGTTGGGAGAAGCAGCTGGTTCTGACAAGGAAATTTATTATAGTCAAAAACTTTATAATCATGATACCTATCTTCCTCTACTATTTTAGTACAGATAGGGCAAAGGTACAATAGAAACCAGGAATAAGAAGACCTGAGAAACCCACCATGACTCAGCCAAGGTGCTTGCCACTTACTTATCCCGCTTTCTTCCTTAGCAGACCTTGACTTTGAACTAGCAAAGAGGTATTCTGTTACGGGGCAGCCACTTTTTATGCTCAAGGCATGCACAACACATTCCTGTTTCCTGGTCTTTGCTCACGTTGATCCCCCTCCTGGGAATAACCTCCTCTTGCCTTTTACCTTGTTAAATTCTCCCATCTTTAAGGATCCAGTTCCAACTCCATTTCCTTCAGGAAGCCTTCCCAGAACGCTCCTCCATCATCAACTGGAAACATTTTGTGTCCTTATGTTATGTATGCTGTCAGTTAACATTTTATGAATGTCTGCTATATGACATACCCAGCACTGGGCCCTAGGAACAAGATGAAAGAAACCCAGCCTCTATTCTCAAGGATCTCAGCAGTTGGGGGAGCCAGACATGTAAACACTCATTTAAATACATTAAAAGAAGTACTCTGAGAGAGGCCTGGACAGAGTATGACAGCTTCACAGAGGAGGTGACAAATGTAAAGAATTAAAAGTCCTCTAAGCTTTTGGCCCATAGTGAATTTCAAAATATGATTCATTCTCCTCTCTCTCTCTCTCTCTCTCTCTCTCTCTGTCTCTCAGCATATTTTAGGAGTAAAAAACTCTAGGTATTTTAAACTATTTAAAGGAGCTTTTCTGACTATCCCATCACACAGTCTTTGGTGAAGTAAATAATAAATAATTTATGTATTATCATGAAGCAAATGCAGTGCCCCAATCATCAGTCTGATAACTAGTACATGTCAAAGAATAAACTACAATTGAACTTGCACCCCCAGGGATTATTTTCCTGGAAAGAAAATACTGGAACTTTCTAGCATAAACCCACGCTTACCTTGGTTCTACAGTTGCTCAAATTCTAAAAATGTCCCAGACTTTTGTATTGATATATTTAGAGGGGGAAAAATCCTGATAGTTCCTTAAACACAGGACCCAGGCATCCACAGATGTTGTGCTCAGGAAGTTCCTTCCATTCGAAATCCCTAATTGTTTCTCTTTAAAGCTTTTCTTTTCCCCCTCAGAAGGTTGAGCCTATTTTCCAAACCACAAATTCTGATCCAAGTTTCAAAGGAGCTCTCCTGTCAATTCCACGTGTAAACAACAGTCTTGGAGATAGTGTTTGGACACAGTGGTTCTACATTTCTACAACGCATCTTAAGATCGCCTGTTCTCTGAATAATTAAGTGTCCAGGTAAAAAAATGACCAGGATAAAGTATTTTGTTCCCAAAGAACATCTGGAACTATATGAACATTTGTATATTTTATGGTGATAATCGGGCAATTTATGTTTAGACTTTTAAATAATCTGAAAACATCAGGAATAGAGGCAACTCAGTAGTAGTAGTATTTCCCAAATGTGAGGCTCCAAAGGGGAGTGGGGAAGAAGACCATCGGCCTTCTGAAGGGTCTACCTAGTGGCTCCTCAAATCCTCATTTTGTCAAGGGTTGTCTTTTGATGAGCAGCAGGTAGTATTGTTATTATTATATAGCTTGTAATTGTTCAGTATATGCCAGAATTATAACAATGCTATAAAGTAAATACTATTATTTTTCCCCCTTTATACATGAGGAAAGTGAGGCTCAGAGATGTTAACCTACCCTATCCAGAGACTCATTTCATGCCAAGGTTTGTTTGAATCTAACCAAGCTCACAGTCATTCCATTAAACGGGGTGGGCTCTGATGCTAGAATAGGTGGATCTGCCCTCAGGAAGGCCCTCCTCTGCTATGTCTCCCCTTTACCTGGCAACCCTGTCAACAGGCCTTTTACTCTCTTAGCATCTCTTCTATCCATTTGGCTGACAATCCCACACGCTTCAACTCAGAGGGCTCCGTTGCACTGGCCCTATCCCTGGGTTCGCCTGGCACACTGATAGGCCAGTTCTCTGCTGCCCTCTCCTGGCCCAACCCAGGACCTGTCCCAGTGTCAGCTGCACTGAAAGGTACCTCCTCCCCTATTCACAGTCCCAATCCCAGCTTGCCCAGCTGGCCCGCTAACCAGCAGGTCTAGGAATAAGAACGATTTATCTGACTACCTTTCATTTGACCTTGTCAAATATTTTCCAGACTCTGACACTGACACCTGTTTCAGAAGTTGTACATTTCTACAACCCATCTTAAGATCGCCTGTTCCCTGCATTGATAATTAAGTGTCAAGGTAACAAAGTGACGAGGGTAAAATATTCTGTTCTTAACAAACATCGAAAACAGTGAAAAATTCTAATTATGATGTGGTAAACTTTGAGGCTCACTGAAAAACTGAATAGAATACCAAGGAAATGTGTCTTCTGTTTAGATGCCATGCTGAGAATAACTGAGGGGAAGTACTTTCTGGCCAGCACACCTAAGAAACACATGGAGAATTGTTCGCACCCAGTCTCTTGTCCTCAGTGCAATAGGTGACGGTAGGGTAACCAATGGACTGCAGGAACATTGACTAGGATGAACTAGGTCCTGCCTAGGAAGCACTCTTGGAATTTTTTCCTTCGTATTCAAAATGAAGTCCTCAGTGCAGTCAGTCTTCTTGATGAGGTCAGGGCATTCAAGAGGATGTAAGACAGCCAATTTGGATGACAGATATTTCTATTTAAAAGGACCCCTTAAGAGCACTGGACCAGGAGTCAGGGGATCTGGGTTCTAATTCCAGCATTGCAACTAATTAGAAGTGAAGTTTTCACAAATAAGAGACAAGTTAGAAGGATGATAGCAGTCTGCCTAACTATGGAAGCCACAGGAACATTGATTTTTAATTCAATATAAAAAATAGAACATTATAACAAATTAGAATTATAACAACAACAACAAGAGGAATCGTTCAGGAAGCAGTGAGGTCCCTTTTACTAGAAGTTAAAGCTGTAGCTGGGTCAGCTATGAGGTTGGTAGCAGAAATATTCTTGCATCATTAGAAAAATTAAAATAGATGATTTCTAAGGTTTTGCATGCACTCAGCACTTAGCACAGTGCCTGACACTTAGTAATACCCAGGAAAAGTTTGTAGTGGAGATGAAAGAAGAGAGAGGGAAAGGTAGGAAGAAAGGAATGACTCTGTTTTACTTCTTTCCCAATGGAATGTGATGGGCTATCACTAAAACAACAAACAAACAAAAAAAAAAAAACAAGCACACATAAATACTTTTTAAATTTTTGCCACGAAGAAGCTCTGATTCTAATGCTGATACCATGAAAAAAAAAAGAGTAATAGATGTTAGGGGACAACTGTATTAGATAAGACTGTTTTAGTATGATGTGAAATAATAATGCTAGACAACATTTATCAAGCACTTACCATATGCCAGATGCAATATTAAAACCCATTTAAACCCCCCTATCAAGCCCATGAGGCGGGTTCTCTTAGTTTAGAAAAGGCAAGCAATTTGCTCAGGCCTCATAACTAGAAAGAGGCACAAGGGAAATGAATTCCTATATGTATAGAGTGTAGGGTGTGTGTGTCTGTATCTGATTTTAAAGCCTGTGCTGGTGCCGCCAATGTTACCTTTCAACTTTAATACATGATTATGAGTTGTTGTTATTGTTGTTTATAATGCAATTATTTAAAAATAGGTAATAAATGCATATGGTACACAATGCAAAAGGTAAAAAACATAGAAGGAAAAGTAAGTCTAAAATGGTCTTCACACTCCTGTCTCCCAGCTGCATAGTAACCCACCCAGGAGATAACCACTGTTAACGGTTGCTTTTCAA
>NW_006443567.1:2427637-2434061 GCF_000325575.1 Pteropus alecto
AAAAAAACACTTTTTATTTTTACAGAACTATGATTTGACACTGCATCATTTCATACCCCATGTAAACCTGAGCCATGTTATTATAGGTTTCTAATTTTTTAAATTTTTCTGTGTAAAACGTTCTTAAAAATTGATACCATATAAAACATAATAAAAACAGTTCACAGTACATTGCAAATGCTAATGCTTTTAAACACTAATTGTTAAATTGGCTAATTGAGCTTAGTGATATAGTATATTCTAATTCTTTTACATTTCCTATTTCAATGACGTAACTTCTTTTTACAATAAGATGGAACACCTGTCTAACGAAAAATAGGCCATTATTATTCATCTTAAGCCATGAAGCACCGTTCAACAGTTATGAACTAATAGTCGTTACATCCAATAGGTTCTACTTTAATCATTATTTCTAATACATGTGAAATTAATACATAGTGTTTGTCATTACGGAGCACTAGAATATAATTCTAGAAGTGATTGTCTATCCAAAGTT
Organism: Pteropus alecto; assembly: GCF_000325575.1. Classification (NCBI taxonomy): domain Eukaryota; kingdom Metazoa; phylum Chordata; class Mammalia; order Chiroptera; family Pteropodidae; genus Pteropus; species Pteropus alecto. The sequence goes on from NW_006443567.1 coordinate 2,428,134, forward strand.
TTTTGAAATATAATTATCAAATACTCATCTAATGGATCATTTGCATATCTGGAATTATAACCTGAACATCAAGCGCTCTTGTAATAGGACATATTAGGCTTAATAATGACAAAAAAAAGAGAATGAGAGAGAGACTTCAGATATTAAGTTATATACATTGTCCACTTCCCTGCCAGCTCAAAATTTTTTTCTGAGGAGAATTCATTTTCAAAAGAACAGTTAAACAGCTTCAGAGGAAGGGACTTCTGGGGCTTTTCCAGGAATTGAAATGTTCTTTGCTCTTATTTCTTTTATTTATATATATTAAAAAAAGAGAGTGGTTTAGAAGATGTGAATCTCTCAATAAAAAAAAATCATGGTTAATTGTCAAATTCTATCTCTATATAGAAAAATGCCATCCATTTCCAAATATTGCTTGTAAACTCTCTCAGCAAAGGGGCAAAGAATAATGCACTGTATTTCCCCTGCAGTGTTATATTGCACGTTCACCTTAAGGAGCATATGCTGCTCTTTTCAAATATGCAGGCTCCCCTCTCATTGTACAGGGCCTCTGTGAAAAGATTGAGGGCTCTACGGAATTAACATATGAATAGACTAACATACCTCCCAAGAAGCCCTTGCACGAGGCGGGCACAAAAGGAAGAGATCCTTTTATCCATTTTGTAGTTAATGAAGAGTAAGAGGACTCTTTCTGACCAATTTTCTTGGGGACTCAGAATTTAAACTTAAAATGTTGAGTGTAGAAAATATCCATATAAACTTGGATGCTCTACTCTTTCCTCCTTCATAACCATCCCAGAACACTGAAAAAGGCAAATGTGTAATATCTGGAAAAAGTAATTGCTGATATCAATATTAATAACTGAAAGCTGATAAAGTTGATCATCACTGTTCTTGCCAATTGGTGGCTCAACTGTGATCACTTTAACAAAAGTGCTTTACCTGGAAAAGGTGGACTTTCAGGATTAGGTTAGGGTCAGTGTTCTAGATGAGAGGACATGGCCAGGGGCTGTAAAGAGTGTTTCTGGGGAACTGAGCCTAGAAAGTAGGACTGAAACCAGGAGCCCGGGCCAAAGAGAAAAATTGCCTTATTTGGGCAGGATTACTGTTAGCAAATGTCTAAGCAGAGCTCAAAACCATTTGCTAAGGAGATTAGGGTACCTGCTACCCTGGTCAGCTCTAATATAGGATTCCACACATCTTTCCATGAAGCAGTCATTCTTTTGGACTAGATCACCACCAGTTTGGTTCAGGGATGATGCTTTCTGCTTGAGCTGTGCAGTTAGAGGGAAGGAAATTTGATGGGAAGCAGTGAGGGTGCAGAACCAAGTGAGAACATGTAGAAGAAGCTGGAGTGAGAAATAACTTGGGCCCTGAGTGAGATTGGATGGGGTAGAAATGGAGAGATTCTGTGAAACCAAACCAGTAGAGACAGTAGGCTGAAACTTTAAGATAGGGGTCAGCAAACTATGTCCTGCAGTCACATCCAATACTCAGCCTATTTTTGTAAGACCCTGGTATTTAAGAATAGTCTTTATGTTAATAAATGGTTGGAAGAAGGAGAAGGAAGAGGAGGAGAGGAGAAGCAGCAGCAGCAGAAGCAACAGAAATGGTATGTGGCCCACAAAGCCTTAAATATTTACTATCTGGTCCTTTACAGGAAAAGTTTGCCAATCACTGATTTAAGTATATAAAATCAAGAGAGCAAAAGCAAACCCATCCTCAAGCACAGACATGTTCATATACACACATGCATCCATACACACACGCACGTGCGCGCGAATACACTGTAGTAATGAAATACCATTTTATTGTAATTTAAAAATACCAAAGACATTTTGATGCTCCATAAAGTTTGTGAAAATGAAAATTAACCATTTCTACCCTTTGATAATTAAACTAGCCATAAGTAAAATACTTTTTAAGTTACCATTTCAATATTTTTTGAAGATTGACTTTTCTCTACTCCAGCCTCTTAAATATGGGTGTCTTATCCAACTTCTGCTGTAATCATTCTGTCTGTCCTTGGACCTTTACCTAATTGTGAGAATTTTGCACCTCTGGAGAGGAGACTGCATAATGTAAATATATTTGAAAGATAGTAACTTTGATTTGATCTCATTCAGTAATGTTCTTTGAAATACAGTCATAGAAAGATTCAGAGCTGGAAGATATTTTAAAGATCATATTGTCCAAACCCTTTGTTTTACCAAGAGAAAAATGGAGATTAAGTAATTTATCCAAGGTTTAAAATAAATCAGGGTCAGATAGAGACCCAGAAATCCTGGTTTCAAGCTCTCTCGCACTGCTGCTTCCACATAGTATCCCTTCCCTAAACTCCTAGATGGCAGGACTGCATCTGTTTTCTCTGTCTCACCAGTGCAGAGCCCATGCCTGACAAATAGTATTCCAAAATGTGTGCTGAATAAATGAATGGATGATAATCACAGCTAACATTTACTTAGCACTTACCAATTGGCAGGCACTATGCCAAACACTTTTACATGCATTATCTATTTTGAATCTCATAACAACCCTAGGAGTAGTTGTTTTTGTTTTTGTTTTTCCTATCTTTATTTTACAAATGAGAACAGTAAGGCACAGAGAGGTGAAGTGACTTGCCCACAGTCACACAGCTAGGAAGTGGTGGAATCAGGCTTAGAATCTGAGTCTTAACTCCAAGGCTAGTGTTTTTAACCACCAGCCTAAATGTGTGGTGAGGATCAAAGAAAACATCAATCTGAACTTATGCTGAGGTACAAACCCTGTGCACTTACACATCAAAATTCTACTTCTTACCCTGCGTTTATTCAGAAAATAAAGCCCAGTGAACAGGACCCTCAGCTTGTTTTTCCTGTCTTTGCCCCAACTCCCTGTGTGGCCCCACACAATCAGCTAATCTCTCAAGTTCCCTAGTTCCCCAAATCCATTACATAGTCCTGCTTTTTGTGACACCCCAGGGTGTCTCTAATTATCTCAGAGGGGTTTCACAAAATTTTCAAAACAAATTTTAAACGTAATCCTTTAAAAAAAAAAGAACATATGCTTTACAAAACCTTTAGGAGGATAAAAGGAATTTCCTTCAAAAAACAACCAAAACAAATGAAAATGTGTCTTTAGTTTTTAATATTCCCAGAGTTTAAGTCGAATGTTAAGGGATGCAGCTCCATCTGCTGGACATCAAATACAATAATAATAAATGGTTAAATATTGATAATAACACATATAGTCTGCTCTAAACTCTTGTTTTTTAAAATAACAAAAAATGCATGGCTGTTTACCTTGGGTAATATACGCATAACGCCTCTCTGAGAAACCTACATTAACAGTTTTTCCGTTTGTTTCTGTGCATCTATATCTCTTCTTCTACAGGTGAGAACATATATATACAGTGATACGTAATCTTCATATTTCTAAATGTTATATTATAAGCATTTTCCATGTCATTTAATAGTCACCGAAGGCACTATATTTTCTAGCTGCATAATACTCTATGTTAAATTAAGATTACACAATAATTTATTTACTCGCATGCCCATTATTGGACATTTAGGTTGATTGACAATTTGGTTATTATAAATAAGCATCTCTTTGCATAAATTTCTCCAGACTTCATCTTACTTCCTGGGGAGTGACTGCTATTAACGGTGGAACACCCTGTCAGAGGGTAGCACTATATTTCAGCTCCTAAAACATATTGCCAAATTGCTTTCCGAAAAGACTGCATCAGTTTACCCTCCCATTACCAGCCTATGAATACTCTTCTTATGGCACCCTAGCTAACAAGGTATTGTCTTTTTTCATCTTTGCTAATTAATTGGTGAAAATTGGTCTCTTGTTGTTCCATTAGCATTTTTTATTACAAGTGCAGGTGAACATTTTATTCATGTTCATTAGCCATTCACATTTCCTCTTTTGTAACTTGTTCATTAATGTCATTTTCCCATCGAGAGACTTTGTATATTCTTATTATTTTGTATTTTGTATGTCTTTAGATATTAAAACATAAAACATTATGTTTTTCTCCCATATTTATGGCGAATAGTTTTTCAAGTTTGTTCTTTTAATATATTGGACATATAGAAGTTTTTCATTTTACATTGTCAAATATTTTGTTTCTTTTCTGATTTTTCTCCAATTGTTATAAACTTAGCACATCTTTCTCTATAAAGAAGTGCTATAGATATCCATGTTTTTATGGTTTCATTTCTTTGACTTACCTGGAATTAATTTTAATGTGAGATATGAAATATGACAATATTTTTAGAAAATGTAGAATATTTATTGATCAAAAAAACCTTTAAACACAGTATATTGTGATTAGATTAAGGTGGGAATAGTTTTCTGCTTAATAAACTAATCAAACTCATAAAATAATTAAAATCACATGACTATTATATGGATTTTTAAAAACCTCATGCCTTGCTTTCTTTAAATGTTTTTGTTTTTCAGTTACAGTTGACATGTAATATTATATTAGTTTCAGGTGTGCAAAACATAGTGATTAGACATTTATATAACTTATGAAGTGATCACCCCAATAAATATAGTACCCATACATAGTTATTACAATATTATTTACTTTATTCCTTATGCTATACTTTACAACCCCATGACGAATTTGTAATGACAAATTTGTACTTCTTAGTCTCTTCCCCATTTTCACCCATTCCCCTAAACCTCCTCCCATCTGGCAGCCATCAAAATGTTCCCTGTATCTATGAGTTTGTTTTTGTTTTGTTTGTTCATTTTGTTTTTTAGATTCCACATATAACTGAAATCATGTGGTATTTGCCTTTCTCTGTCTGACTTACTCCACTCATCACAATACCCTCTAGGTCCATCCATGTTGCTGCAGATAACAAGACTTCATTCTTTTTTATAGCTGAGTAATATTCCCTGTATATATGTACCACCTCTTCTTTATTCATTAATCCATTGGTGGATTAATGGACACCCAGGTTGCCTTCATATCTTGGCTATTGCAAATAATGCAGCAATAAACATATGCATGTACATGTCCTTTCAAAGTAGTGCTTTGGGTTTGTTTGGATAAATACCTAAAACTGGAATTAATGGCTCCATCTTTGTCTCTTGTTATATATCACCTTTGTTTAAAGTCAATTTTGTTTGGTAGAAGTATGGCTACCCCGCTATTTTATTTGTTTCCATTTTCATAAAACATCTTTTTCTATCCCTTTACTATCAGTCTGTGTGTGTCTTTCGATCTGAAGTGACTCTCTTGTAGGCAGCATATGTAAGGGTCTCGTTTTCTTACCCAGTCAACCATCCTATGTCTTTTGATTGGAGCATTTAATCTATTTACATTGAAAGTAACTGTTGATAGATATGGAATTATTGCTATTTTATTATCATATTTTTAAATAAGTTTATTGGGGTAACACTGGTTAATACAATTATCATCCTATGTGATTGGAGCATTTAATCTATTTACATTGAAAGTAACTGTTGATAGATATGGAATTATTGCTATTTTATTATCATATTTTTAAATAAGTTTAGTTTATTTTCTTAAAGAAGTCCTTTTAACATTTCTTATAATACTGGCTTGGTGATGATTAACTCCTTTAGCTTTTTCCTGTTGGAGAAGCTTTTTATCTCACCTCCAGTTTTAATTGATAGCCTTACTGGGTATAGTAATCTCGGCTGTAGGTCCTGGATTTTCACCACTTTGACTATTTCATGCCAATCCCTTCTGGCCTACAGAGTTTCTGTTGAGAAATCAACTGACAGTCTTATGGGAGCTCCCTTGCAAGTAGCTAGCTGCCTTTCTCTTGCTGCTTTTAGAATTCTCTCTTTGGCCTTATCTTTGGCATTTTAATTAAATGTCTTGGTGTAGGCCTGTTTAGGTTCATCATGTTTGGGACTCTGCGCTTCCTGGACTTGTCTGTCCATTTCCTTCACCAG
>NW_006443567.1:2436321-2476492 GCF_000325575.1 Pteropus alecto
TTTCTGTAAGTTTATTTTCTGGAGATTTTTCTCTTTCTTTCTGAGATGCCTTGTCACCTTGGTTGTTCATCGTGTTTAATGGACTATTTCTCCTCCTGGTCATTAATGGAAATGTATTTTGCTTTTTTTTCCAGAAAGAAAATTTATTATATAAAGGTCTCTCTTTAGCCTGCCGCAAAGAAGGCGCTTTTCTTTGTGTTTCCGGTAGATGGCGTGTAAGCCTCTTGAATCCCTTCTTTATATAAAGCCTTGTGCCTTTTTAAAAATTTTCTGATAGATATTTAATCACACTCGCTATCCTCAGTTTCAGTCCCTTTCAGTGTTAGGAACAGTTTTGGTAGCATTTGCTCAGATTACCCCAGAGGTTTCGCAGTGTTTGGTCTCAGAGGGAATGCGGGGAGGGGCCCTCTGGGTTGGGGGTTGGGGGCTGCGGCCCAGCCTGGGTTTTGCAACCACGGCCGGTAAAAATCAACTGTTGTTTTTCTGCCGTCCAGCTTCTCTGTCTTCTGCCCTGATGATTGGGCCCTGCCAGCTGCAGGGAGCTCACAGCTTTCCCAGGCAGGGCTGTTCAGGGAACTTGCCGCTCCTTCTCCCCACCCCCTCCTCCTACAGGGAGCTCCGGCAGCTGTGAGAGGCAGCTTCTTTTTTTCTCCCAGTCCACTGCCCGACACTGGGGTTCTGACCTGTGGTAGCTCTTATGGGCAGAACCCATGCTCGGACGTGCTGGTGTGCAGTTTGGGTGTTTTTTGTTGAGTTTTAGATGTTCAGCTTATTGTTGTTTCAAGGAGAGAGATCTGGAGACATCTCTCACTCCACCATGTTTCCTTTCCTATTCATATATTTTATCTTTTTTATTCCTTCTTCTTTAAGAAATCCCTCTAACATTTCCTGTAATACTGGCTTGGTGTCGATGAACTCCTTTAGCTTTCTTGTCAGGGAAGCTCTTTTTCTGTCCTTTGATTTTCAATGACAGCTTTGCTGGGTAGAGTAATCTTTTTTTAATGCCTATAGCACCTGGTATTCCTAGGTGGTCTCCCATCCAAGTACTAACCAGGCCCAACCCTGCTTAGCTTCTGAGATCAGACAAGATTGGTCATGTTCGGGGTGGCATGGCTGTAGACTGGTTTTAGTAATGTTGGTTGTAGGTCCTTGTTTTTCATCACTTTGAATATTTCATGCCAATCCCTTCTGGCCTGCAAAGTTTCTGTTGAGAAATCAGCTGACAGTCATGGAAGTTCCCTTGTAGAAAACTAATTGCTTTTCTCTGCTGCTTTTAAGATTCTCTCTTCATCTTTAACCTTTGCATTTTAATTATGATGTGCCTTGGTGTGGGCCTCTTTGGGGTCATCTTGTTTGGAACTCTGCATTTCCTGGGCTTGTATGTCTATTTCCTTTGCCAGGTTCAGAAAGTTTTCCATCATTATTTCTTCCAATAGATTTTCAATTTCTTGCTCTCTCTCTTCCCTTCTGGTACCGCTATGATGTTGTGATGTCGTCCCAGAGGCCCCTTAAACTATCCTCATTATTTTTTGCATTTGTTTTTTTTTTTTTAATCTTTGCTGTTCTAATTGGGTGTTTCTAATACCTTATCTTCCAAATCACTGGTTTGATTCTCTGCTTCATCTAATTTACTACTGATTCCCTCTAATGTATCCTTCATTTTATTTATTCTATTCTTCACTTCTGACTGGTTCTTTCTTATGTTTTCTACCTCCATTTTTATGTTTTGTATCTTTGCTAAAGTTCTCACTGAGACACTGACTATCCTTATAACCAGTGTTTTGAACTCTGCACCTGGTAGATTGCTTGTCTCTATCTCGTTTAGTCCTTCTGAAGTCTCGTTCTATTCCTTCATAGTGACATGTTTTGTTATCTCTTCATTTTAGCTGTCTCCCTGTGTTTGTTTCTATGTGTTAAGTAGAGCTGCTATGTCTCCTGGTCTTTATAGAGTGCCCTTACATAGTAGGTGTCCTGTGGGGCCCAGTGGTACATTCTCCCTGGTCACTTGAGCCAAGTGCTCCAGATCTGTCCCTTGTGTGGGTTATTTGTGCCCTCTTGTTGTAGTTGAACCTTGATTGCTGTTGGCACATCAATGGAAGGGGTTGATCCTCAAGTTGATTGTGAGGACTGGCCGTGACTACAGTGAAGGAGCTGTTATGCAAGTGCTGACCCTATAAAGCAGGATTCACTTTAGTTGGGCTCTGGTGCCTGCTGAGTTTGCCCTTTGGGTGTATTATTTGTAGAGGTGTTTGGGTGGTGCTCTGTTGTGGTCAAGCTGGCCATGGGTATGTTGATTCTGGAGCTTCTTGGGAAGGTCTTTGGTGCAGGCCAAGGTCAACCGCTGCCTGTGCCCTGCCCAGGACCACTTGGTATGAGCTACAAAGTGATCTGTAGATGATTGCCACTTACGATGGACTTGAAAGTACCTGGGAGAGGCTAAACTGTGAACCAAGGCCAGCTACCACTAGTGCTAAGCTTGGGGCTGCTTAGCAAGTGGACAGGGCATGCCATAGCCAGATGATGTTTGCAAACCTGTGAGAGATTTTCAGAAAGTCCACAGCATGAGCCATAACAGGTCATTCGCATGGAAAAGGCACTGGAATTGGCATAGGTGGGCCTGCTAGTTCAGTGGGGCGAGGTCTCAGGGAATCACCAGGGCAAAGTGAATGGTGGTAGCCAGGTTGATGGAGACTCAGAGATGGTGTCCACCTGTATCTGCACTCTGGGTGGGGAGAGGGCTCAACAAAGGAACAATGGCTTCTGCCAGCACTTCTGAGAAGAAGCTGGCCCTCCAACCCTCAGCCTGAAGCCAGACAATTCAGTTCCTCCTCATATGTCCCTGGTGCCTTTGGAGCTGCTTCTCCAGCACTGGAGCTCAGAGCAAGTGAGACTGTCAACAAGTAAGTCTGGATGTGGGCCCTTTAAGGGGAATACCTGGGGCTCCTGCAGCTCTCCATCTCACTCAGCCACAATCTCTGCTGGTTTTCACAGCCAGAAGTCATGGGGACTGGTATGGGGCTGGGACCCCTTGCTCCTCAGGGGGACTCTCCACAGCTGAGAGATCCCTCCCAATTTTTAACCACCATGCGTGGGTGTGGGACCATTCTGGTCTGCATCTCTGCCCCTCCTACCATTTTCCACATGGCTTCTTCTGTATATCCTTAGTTATAGGACTTCTATTAAGCCAGATTCTCAATGATAATTGGTCTGTAGTTTAGCTCTAATTTTGATGTGGTCATGGGAGAAGTGTTGAGGACAGTGTTTACCTACTCTGCCATCTTGACTAGAACTGATATATATTTTAAATATCACCATTTATTGAATTGCTCTTCCCTACTTTATTAAATTGTTAAAATATCACCAGCATATACTTCACACAGCCTTGTCATGCTCTACAGAGAGTTGCAAAGGTTCAAATTTGGCAGTAAACTTTGGAATGGTTTGCTTTTAGCTGACAAAAAGATCCTGTAGTATTGACAGATTATAGGGAACCATTTAAAAGTTTTGAGTAAATAATTAACATGATCATGTGTGCATTATTTAAAAAAGATGAATAACATAAACTACAGAGAATAGAGCAGTGGGAGAAAAAGTTTGGGTACAACTATGCCAGGCAGTTGACAGTTCTCTAAATCAGGGATCCCCAATCCCCGGGCTGTGGACCTTAAATGATTTGTGTTCTCTCCTGAGTCTTATAGGCATCTTTCTCCTAGCCTTTTTAAAATATATCTTTTTAATAATTTTGGCATATTCCAGGAACTGTGTTAAGCAATTTATATACATTATCTCATTAACTCTCCTCAAACCCCAGTTAGGCAGGCATAACCCCCTTTTTATAAATAAGGAAATTGAGGTCTAGAGATTTCCTATAACTTGTTCAAGGTCCCATAGCTAGTGAGTTGGAGGAGGTAGGACTCAAGCCTAAAGATTTGGGGAAAATTAAATGAATATAAAACACCTAAAACAGTGCCTGGATTGGTAAATGGTAGCTTCTCATCTGCTCGTCCATCATCAGGCCTTATGAACTTGAAATTCTATATAAAAAATATGCTGACATCATATTAACAAAATATTCTAGCAATAAGAGGAAGCTTATTTAAGTTTAATTGGGAACTATTTTGTCCCTCTGACATTTGTGTAAAATGAGCTCCAGCACAGCAGTCAGGAAACCTGGCTTCTAGTCTACCTTTTAGGGTTAGGTAGTTATGTGACCTTGGGCAAGTCGCTTGACCACAAAGTTTCTTTGTCTGCATTAACAACCACAAAAAGTAATAATATCCCTCACAAGGTTTTCTGTATAAAAGCAAATCTGAAATGGTTGGAAAAGTTCAAAATTCTATGTGATTGTGTAGATTTCCCAATTAACCTATTTAAATTCTTAGGCTATGAAAATGCCTATGGAAACAAACTCCAACAAACAGTGAATATGTTTTTTTGTTTTAATTTTTTTTATTACACCAATTTTCAAACATAAACAAAAGTAAAGAGAATAGTATAATGAACCCTTGTGACCCATTACCTGGCTTCAGTTCAATGATCATCAAGTGACACTACCCACTTAATAAAGAAGGTAGGAACCAATTTCTCCCTAAACCTAAGTCATTGCAATTTTTTCCATGTGTCTAGTTTATAAAGCTCATTGACATTCACAATCCACAGCCTAATGATATATGTAGGGTGGGCGTTCATGTACACATTTGTACAAATGAGAAAGTGAGGCCTCTAGGGATCACACTATCTGAAAAGTGACAGAGCTAGGAACCAGAGCCTAGTTCTCATTTCCTATGTCAGGGCTGGCTCCCTATGTAAGCAAGTATACTGAAAAAGAATGGATTTCCTCCCCTTCTATTTCCAATCTCCTTGGGACTTAACGAGTACCTGTACTCTGTAGCAGCTCAGTAAGTATTTCTTGCCTGTCTGACTACTTGCAAAATAATGAGGAAAAATAGTTATAGGTAGAAAGAAAAAAAAGAAATTAGAGAAACAATTAAAGAAGGGGAAAAACATTAATAAGCTTATCAAATAAAACATAATCTAGGAAAAATGGAAACCTGAGGAAAAACATATTAAACAGCAATAAAAAGTCATTAAAAAAGATTTGAAGGTCATGGATCAAAAAGCTGATGGTGGTAGTAATGACAACTGCAACTACTACCACTTAAATTTACTAGGCTGTGTGGTAAGCCTATTAACCCTCTGTGGTAGGGAAGTAATATTATTATCCCCATTGAATGAGTGAAGAAAGTGGGACTCAGAGAGGTTAATAAGCAACTTGCCCAAAGGTATAAAGCTAATAAGGAATGAGCTAGGATTCCAACCTAGATAGTGTTACTCAATTTTTGTTTTTTTAATACTTTTTATGCTTTGCAAAATTCCTGCAATGAGCACATATTACCTTTATTTCTTAATCCTATAGCTTTCATTGTGTATAGAAAAAACTTTGTCATTACATCATTAACCATACTTACTATTTCTATTCACCATTTTTATGATACCTCAATTAGACTTTAAGAGCCTGTGTCTCAGGGAGTGTCATGTTTTAATGGTTATTATAGCTGCTTGATGAATATTTCTTAAATGCATGGACAATGGAGAGAAAAATGTGGGAGTGTGAGGCAAAACAACCACCACACACACACACACACACACACACACACACACACACACAAAATGTTTAGGGAGGTGATGAAAGAGATAGGTGAGTAATAGAAAAAGAGGCACAGAAATATAATGATCAAGAACAGATGTATGTGGGACATAGGTAGAAAGACAAACATAAGAAAATAAGGTAAATAAAAAAGCTTGTTATGCAGAAGTCAGTTTGAGTGAACTTATAAACTAAAATTGGAGCTAAAATGCATTAACAAAGAGAAGCAAGTCACAGGTGAGAAAGCAGATTTTTAAGATAGGGTATTTAAATTTTTTTTAAATAGAAATATCGTTTTGAAGTACCTTATGAGAGGGGGAAGTACTAAAATTGTTTTTCTGGCAAAGCCTGTCCCTTCATCCAACAATTATCCTAAGATACTTGAGATCTCATCTCCATATATTCAATAAGCAATTGGAGCCACTTTCTCTTTTGAAGCCGATGCAGAAACAAAAATTACAGTCATTTCCTATATTGCAGATATTAGCTGGCCAGTTGAAAGCCACCTGCACTCATAATTCACATCACCAGAGCTTGGCATCTAGAAGGCTCAAAGTCCTGTCCTCTCTGCCACATACTTCTGCCATGCAGAGGCCAATCTCAGATAACCAAAAGTGAAGTTTAAGTTTGCAGCTGGCCCATGTTATAAGGTGGTGATCTTTTTGTGGTTATTGCTCTTTTTTGAATTAAAGAATAATAATTACTTTTATACAAAGTTAAACATAAAATAATACTGATAGCAAATAACGGCAATTTCCTGCTCCACCGCTCCCTATCACTCATAAGAAGCAATGCTTTTCTGTGGTTTTAGCTGTTTCTCCTGGTTTATACATTATATAATCTAAATAATATGCCTAAATGAATACTACAATTTTAGATGTTATCTATTGACTTTCTGCTGCAATAGTTAAGGATTTAGCTTTCTTGTCCTTTTCCCCACTCAACCCCATATCCTTTGCTTCCCTCAGTCCTTCTTGGTTTGATTTAACCAAACCAAGTTTACATGATTATAACTATGTAATTATTGTTCACTGCTAAGCAAAGTAGTTAATTATTGTTAGTCTTTCAGTTAGTGTTAGCATATTATTGTTAGTCTTTTGATTTTTTTCTGACATTAATAACTGCTTCAATATTTCGTTTTTTTGAGATTTCTGTATTTCTAATGCTATTTTTATCCAGGTGTTCTAACAGTTCTGTAAAATACCCATCGATAATTTTCCAAATACTCCAACCCATTTATAATCTGCTGGTTCCATATTCTCCCTGAAGATTGCCCCCTCACAGCTCTCAGTTCCCCTAATACAGATTAGACCAGTTATCTTCCAGCCTGGAACATGACTGTCCTCCTGGGACTTCCTCTCACCATTCCCTGGAATTGGATTCTTTGTTTCCTGGATCTAATACTGTGTCTTCCTCTTTCTTGGTTTACTCCCTCATTATAGTAGAGTACAACCTCCAATAGCTTCCAGAGAGAGTTCATTAAAGGAATTTTTGAGACCTTGCATATTCTACACTAATAGTTAACATGGGCATGATTGGATAGCTATGTAATTTTAATATGAAAATCACTTTCCATTAAAAAATTAGATATTTATGGTCACTGGATTTTCAACAAAGGTGTCAATACCTTTCAATGTGGAGTCATCTTTTTAACAAATAGTGCTGGGACAACTGAATATACATAAGTGGAATAATGAATTTGGACCCTTGACTCAAACCATACACATAAACTCAAAATGGATCAAAGATCAAAATGAATCAAAACAGCTAAAACTATAAAACTCTTAGAAAAAAAACATAGATATGTCTTTATGACCTTAGATTAGGCAATGGTTTCATTTCCCCACACAATCAAAGAACAAATACATAAATGGGACTCCATCAAAATTAAAAACTTTTGTGCTTTTAAGAATACTATCAAGAAAGTGAAAGACAACCCATAGAATGGAAATGAAATATTTGCAAATATATCTGATATGGGACTTATATCTAGAATATATAAAGAATGCTTACAATTCAATAATAAAAATAAAATTACCCAATTAAAAGTGGGTAAATGATTCGAATAAATATTTCTCAAGAGAAGATATGCAAATGGCAAATAAGCGCATGAAGAGAGGCATGGCATCATTAGCTGCCAGGGAAATCCAAATCAAAACCACGTATAAATACTACTTCACACTCACTAGGATGGCTATTAATAAGAAAAAAAAAACTAAAACTGTGTTCTCAAAGATGTGAAAAAAGAATGCTCATACATTGCTGGTGGGAAGGTAAAATGGTGCAGCTGCTTTGGAAGGCAGTTTGTCAGTTCCTCAAAAAGTTATAGTTATCTTCTGACCCAAAAATTTCATTCTTACCCAAAATAACTCAAAACATATGTCCACACAAAAACTGGTACACAGATATTCGTAGCTGCATTATTCACAATATCCCAAAGTGGAAACAACCCAAATGTCCATCAATTAATAAATGGATAAACAGAATGAGATACCATGGAATATTATTCAGCCATAAAAAGGAGTGAAGTACTGATACATGCTACAACATGGGTGAACCCTGAAAACATAATGTTAAGTGAAATAGACACAAAAGGCCACATATTGTAGGATTCCATTTATATGAAATGTCCAAAATAAGCAAATCCATACAGATAGAATGTAGATTAATCATTACCAGGGCCTGAGGGATGTGGGAATGGGGGTATGGAGAATGACTGCTAATGAGTACAAGATCTCTTTTCAGGATAATGAAAATTTCTAGAATTAGATAATAGTAATGGTTGCACAACCGTATGAATATAATAAATACCAATGGATTTTTTGATAAATTTTTTAAAATAAACTTTAAAACAATCTGTTAGGGGTATTTGTGTTGAACTATTTCTGGGAGTTTGTATTCTGTTCCATTCACTTAAGTACCTATTCCTCAGACAATACCACACTGTCTTACTTACTGTACCTATACAGGAAGTCTTAAAAATAGGAACAGCGATTCCTCACACTTTATTCTTTTTAGCCATCCCAGTGCCTTTGCCTTTTCATACAGTTTTATAATAACCTTGATTATATGTACAACATATATTGTTGGGATTTTGATAAGAATTGCATTACACCTATAGATCAATTTGAGAAGAGCTGATATTTTTACTATACTGAATCTTCCAGTCCATGAGAACATTATGTCTCTCCATATTTTAGTTCTTTGATTTCTTTCATTTGTGCTTTGGAAATTTCAGCATATGGCATACAGATACTGTAATTGTTTTAATAGATTTATATTTAAGTATTCCAATTTTTTGAAGTGATTATAATTAGTATGTATTTTTAATTTTTGTTTCCAAATGTTCTTTGCTAGTATACAGGAATATGACTTGTGTGTGTTGATCTTGTACATTGTGACTTTGCTGAACTCATTTATTAATACTACAATTTTTTTAGATTCTTTTTCTTCACAGATAATCAGTAGTACAATCTGAAAATAGGGATATTTTAATTTCTTCCTTTCTAATACATATGCCTTTTATTTCCTTTTCTTGCCTCATTGAGCTGGCTAGGACTTCCACTTCTATGATGAGTAAGAGTGGGAAAAGCAGACACCTTTGCCTTGTTCCTGATCTTAAAAGGAAAACACTCAACCTTCGCTTTTAAGTATCATGATAGCAGCAGGATTTTTATGGATACTCTTGATCAAGCTGAGAAACTTCTCTATATTTACTTTTCTGGGAGGTTTTTTAAAATCATGAATGGGTGTTGAATTTTGTCAAATGCATTTTCCGTATCAATTGATATGATCATGCAATTTTTCTCCTTTAGCCTGTTGGTGTAGGAGATTCCTGGAATAAACCCCACTTAATTGTGATGTATAATTCTTTTTTATATAATTATTGTAAGAATTTTGTTGAGAAATTATGCACCTAAGATCATGAGAGACACTGCTCTGTGGTTTTCCCTTTTTTGTACTGCCTTTGTCTGGTTTTGTTATTAGGGTAATATTGGCTGCATATAATAAGTTGACAAGTATACTGTCCTCTTCTATTTTCTGAAAAAGATTGTGGAGCTAATTTTTTTCAAATGTTTGGTAGAATTCTCCAGTAAAAAGATCAGGGTTAGGGGACATTTTTATGAAAGCTTTTAAATTACTAATTCAATTTCTTTAATAGTTATAGGAATACTCATACTATCTATTTTGTATTGCATGAGTTTTGGTAGTTTGTGTTTTTCAAGGAATTGATCCATTTCATCCATGTTTCTGAATTTATGACAGTAGAATTGTTCATAATATCACTTTAATAAAGGATCTGCAGTAATATCCCAATTCATTCCTGATACTGGTAATTTGTACCTTATCTGTTTCAGTCTTGCCAGAGACATCAATTTTATTGATAATTTCAAAGAACTAGCATTTTGTTTCATTGATTTTCTCCATTGTTTCCTATTTTCAATTTTGTTTATTTCTGCTTTTTGTTATTTTCTTTCTTCTTGTTCTTGGTTTTAGTCTTCTTTCTCTAGCTTTTCTTTTTTTGATGTAGTCACTTAAATTATTGATTTGAGGTCCTTCCCCTTTCTTATTTTCCATATTTAGTGTTATAAATTTCCTTCTCAGCAAGAACTCTGTATGGAGATGTTAATCTTTTTGCTGTTCATTTTGTCACACTGTATTTTTTCCCACAAGATTCCTACTTTAATGGCACTCCTATCAGTATAGCAAAGTCCAGGTAATTTTTAGCACTTTATTTTATTTTATTATTAGTTTCAAGTATACAGTATATTAGTTAGACATTTATATAGTTTAAGAAACGATACACCCTATTACTCTATCACCCTTCTGGCTCTACACATAGCCATTACATTACTGCTGATTACATTCCCTATGCCGTGCTTTCTAACCCCATGACCATCTATCAACTACTAATTTATATTTTTTTAACCCTTTGCCCCTTTCTCTCAGCCCCGCAACCCCCTTCCCCTGGCCATCACCAGGCTGTCCTCTATATTTGTGAGTCTGTTTTCAATTAGTTTGTTCTTTTTGTTCCTTAGATTCTGCATATATGAAATCATATGGTATTTATCTTTGTCTGACTTATTGCATTCACTCAGCACAATAACCTCTAGGTCCATCCATATCGTTGCAAATAGTTGGATTTCATTTTTTATGGCTGAGGAATATTCCTTTGTATACATGAAACATAACTTCTTTATCCAATCATCTGTTGATAGACACTTAGTTTGCTTCCATATCTCAGCTATGGTGAATAGCACTGCCATGAACATAGGGATGTATAGATCTTTATGAATTATTATTTTGGTTTCTTTAGATAAATACCCAGGAGTGCAATTGCTAGGTCAAGGGTAGATCCATTTTTAATTTTTCGAGGAACCTCCAGATCTTTTCCCATAGTGGCTGTACCAATTTGCAATCCCATCAACAGTGCATGATGGTTCCCTTTTCTCCACATCCTTGCCAAAACTCGCCATTGGTATTCCGACAGGGGTTGCACTGAATCTGTAGATTGCTTTGGGTAGTATGCACATTTAAACAATATTAATTCTTCCTATCCATGAGAAGAGTATATGCTTCCATTTATTTGGATCTTCTTTGGTTACTTTCTTCAATATCTTATAATTTTCTGAGTACAGGTCTTTTACCTCCTTGGTTAAATTTACTCTTAGGTATTTTATTTTATGTAATTGTAAATGGGATTGTTTCCTTAATTACTCTTTCTGATAGTTTGTTATTGATGTATAATAATACAACTGATTTCTGAATATTAATTCTGTGTCCTACAATTTCACTGAATTTATTTATCAGTTCAAAGAGTTTGGGTGGAATTTTAGGGTTATCTCTATATATTATCATGTCATCTGCAAATAATGACAGTTTTCTTCTTTTCCAATATGGATGCCTTTTATTTCTTTTTCTTGTCTGATAGCTGTGGCTAGGACTTCCAATACTCTATTGAATAAAAGTTGTGAAAGTGGACATCCTTGTCTTGTTCCTGGTCTTAAGAAAAATGCTCTGAGCTTTTCTCCATTGAGTATGTTAGTTGTAGGTTTCTCATATATAGCTTTTTTTATGTTGAGGTATGTTCCCTCTATTCTGGTTTTGCTGAGAGGTTTTATCATAAATGGATGCTGGATATTTTCAAATGCTTTTTTCTGCTTCTATTGATATGATCATATGATTTTTATCTTTCATTTTGTTTATGTTGTATATCATGTTAACTGATTTGCAGATTTTTTTATATTTATTTATTTTAATTAGTTTCAAGTATACGGTACATTGGTTAAACATCTATATAATTCATAAAACGATCCCCCCAATTGCTCCCTCCCTCCTCTGATTCTCCATCTAGCCAACATATTAATGCTAACTGCATTCCCTAGGCCATGCTCCCCATCCCCATGACCATTCATCAGCTACTAATTTGTTCTTCTTTAATCTTTCACCCCATTCTCCCAGCCCCCCAAACCCCCTCCCCTCTGTCCATCACCAAATTGTTCACTATATTTGTGAGTCTGTTTTTGATTAGTTTTTTCTTTTTATTCCTTACATTCCGCATATAAGTGAAATCATATGGTGTTTATCTTTGTCTGACTTACATACCTTCTATGTCCATCAAAGCAATATCTTTTTCCATCCCCTTCCTTTTAGTCTGTGTGTATCTTTTAATCTGAAGTGAGCCTTTTGTATTTTTTCTTCTTAAAAAAGTCCGTCCAACATTTCCTGTAATACTGGCTTGGTGGTGATAAATTCCTTTCACTTATTTTTGTCTGGGACGCTCTTTATCTGTCCTTCAACTTTAACCTTTGGCATTTTAATTATGATGTGTCTTGGTGTGGGCCTCTTTGGATCCCTGATTTTTGGAATTCTCTTAGCTTCCTGAGATTTTATGTCTATTTCCTTCACCAGGTTAGGGAAGTTTTCCATCATTATTTCTTCAAACAGCTGTTTAACATCTTGATTTTCTTGTTATGCCAATCGGACGGATATTTGGACCCTTAATAGTGTCCCAAAAGCTCCTTAAATTATTTTTATAGTCTTGGCTTTTTACCTCTTGCCATTCTGATTGCGTGTCCTTAGCTTTCCCGTCCTCTAGATAGGGCATTTGATCCTTTTCTTTATTCACTTCGTTTATTCCATTTAATATACCTCTCATCTCAGAAAATGTGTTCTTCATTTCAGACTGGTTCCCTTTTATAATTTCCATTTCCATTTATACGTGTTTTTTATCTCTTTGTTGAAGTTCTCTACACTTCCCAAAAGTTCATTGAGCATCTTTATTACCAATGTTTTGAACTCTGCATCTGTTAGATTACTTGACTCCATTATATCTGGGTCTCTGTTCTGTTTTGTCATATGGTTTCTGCTTCTTTGTCTTCCCATTTTGGCTGCCTTTCCGTGTCTGTTTCTATGTACTAAGCAAAGTGTGGATATGCGAAGTAGGTGTCCAGTGACACAGTTCTGAGAGGGGTTCAGATGCAAGCCAAACTTAGCCCCAGCCTGTGCCTCTCCAGGGCCACCTGTTAAGATTCAGCAAGCAATCCACAGATGTTGTGCTTATAGTAGCCTCAAAAGGCCACTCTAGAAACCGAGGCCAGCTGCCTCTAGTGTGAGTCTAGGCACTGCTCAGCAAGGTGCATCTGACTTGCTGAGGATACCTGGATGTGGATTGGGTGGGGCCGTGAGTTGGGGTAGGCAGGGTTTCAGGGAATCTTCTGGGCGGAGCAACCTCTGTTATCCAGTTTGATGATGTCACAGCTATGGTCTCGCTGTGTCCAGCACACTGGTATGGGGCAGGACTCAACGGGGAACAATGGATACCACCGGCACTCCTGTACAAAGCGAGTCTTGCTTCAGCCCTCACTCCGACAATGTCTCCCTGTAAGTCCCTTGTGCCCCCGCGTGCAGCCAAATCGGCACTGGTGCTCAAAGCAAGCAGGTCTGTCACTGTGAAAATCCACTCGCGGACTTGGCCCCTTTAAGAGGCGTCTGCCGCTGCCAATGACGCAGCCTCTGTCTCACTCAGCTGCTCAAAAGCGGGTCGCCCTGTGTCCTCGCATCATCCTACCTTCTGCTGTTGCAGGGTGATTTCTTGGATTTCTCCCTATTTATATGGCTTGTTCATCTAGATCCCAGGTGATTTTTCCTTGCTGCTGCTCCTTGTTTCTGTCACAACTTTGATTTGGTCTCCAGAGGGATGAACAGAGCCTCCATCATCTATGCCTTTTTTTGCAATCAAATGAAATCTTTATTTGTCCTCTTTCTTAGCTCTTTTCCTCCTTTCTCTAACCCTTCTCTCCTCCATCTGTCCTCACTCCTTCCTCTCATTGTACTTCTTCCTCTTTCTGTTCTATATTCAGGAATGCTTGGGACTGCACAGAGGGCACACTGCATCCCAATTTCCGATTTGCAAATAGTGAATCAACCTTGCATCCCAGGAATAAATCCCACTTGATCATGGTATGTGATCTTTCTGACATATTGCTGAATTCAGTTGCTAATATGTTCTTGATAATTTTGCATCTGTGTTCATTAGGGACATCAGCCTATAATTTTCTTTTTGTAATATTTTTGTCTGGTTTTGGAATCAGGGTAATAATGGTGGCCTCACGAAATGAGCTTGGGAGTCTTCTCTCTTTGAATTTTTTAAAATAGTTTGAGAAGGATAGGTCTTAATTCTTTGAATTTTTAGTAAAATTCATCTGTGAAGCCATTTGGTTCAGGACTTTTGTTATGTTGAGAGTTTTTTAATGACTAATTTGATTTCATTAGTAGTAAACTGTTCAGATTTTCCTTTTCTTCTTGACTCGGTCTTGGGAGATTGTATGTTTCTAGGAATTTATCCATTTCTTCCAGATAATCCAATTTATTGGCATATAATTGTTTGTAGTATTTTCTTATAATCCTTTGTATTTCTGTGGTGTCAGTTGAACTTTTCCTCTTTCATTTCTGATTTATTTGGGTTGCCTTTCTTTTCTTGATGAGTCTAGTGAAAGGCTTATCAATTTTGTTTATCCTTTCAAAGAACCAGTTCTTGGTTTCATTGATCCTTTGTATTGTTTTTTTCAGACTCTATTTCATTTATTTCTGCTCTCATCTTTATTATTTCCTTCCTTTTACTCACTTTAGGTTTTGTTCGCTGTTCTTTATCCAGTAGCTTTAAGTGTAAGGTTAGATTGTTTATTTGAGATTTTTCTTGTTTCTTGAGGTAGGCCTGTATTGCAGCCCTCTTAGGACTGCTTTCGCTGTGTCTCATAGACTTTGGGTCATTGTGTTTTCACTTTCATTTGTCTCAAATTGTTTGAATTTCTTCCTTGATCTCATTGGTCACTCGTTCACTGTTTAGTAGCATGCTATTTCATCTTCATATGTTTGTTTATTTTCAGATTATTTCTTGTAATTGATTTCTAGTTTCATACCATTGTAGTCAGAGAAGACTCTTGATATGATTTCATTTGCATGAAATATCTTTTCCCATCCCTTTACTTTCAGTCCGTGTGTCTTTCAATCTGAAGTGGGTCTCTTATAGGCAACATATGTAGGGTCTTATGTTCTTACCCATTCAACCACCTTATGTCTTTTGATTGGAGCACTTAATCCCTTTACATTGAAAGTAATTATTGACAGGTACATAGTTATTGTCACTTTATCACTCATGTTTATGTTCTCTTTTCCCCTTCTTCTTCTTAAAGAAATCCCTTTAACATTTTTTTTTTTTTGTAATAATGGTTTGGTGGTGATGAACTCCTTTAACTTTTTCTAGTCTGGAAAGCTCTTTATCTTTCCTTCAATTCTAAATGATAGCCTTGCCGAGTAGAGTAATCTTGCTTGTAGGTCCTTGCTTTTCATCACTTTGAATATTTCATGCATATTTTCTTGAAGTTCTAATGAGATTATTGAGCACTATTATGAACCAGTATTTTGAATTCTGTATCAGATAGATTGCTTGTCTCCATTTTGTTTAGATATTTTTTGGAGCTTTGTTCTGTTCATTCATTAGGGACTTTATACTTTGTCTTCACATTTTGTCTGCCTCCCTGTCTGCTCAAAAACTATAGCACCTGGTCTTCCTAGGTGGTCTCCCATCCAAATACTAACCAGGCCCAACCCTGCTTAGCCTCCAAGATCAGCTGGAATTGGGCTTGTTCAGGGTAGCATGGCCGTAGACAATCTTTGACATTTTAATTATGTTGTGTCTTGGTATAGGCCTCTTTGGGTTCATCTTGTTGGGGATGCTCTGCACTTCCTGTGCTTGTATGTCTATTTGCTTCACCAGGTTAGGGAAGTTTTCCATCATTAATTCTGCAAATGTTTGTACACTTGATTCCCTTGCTCTCTCTGATTGTGTGTTTTCTGCTACTTTGTCTTCCAAATGGCTGATTCAATCCTCTGCTTTATCTAATCTACTGTTGATTCTTCATAAGGTATTCTTCATTTCAGTTATTGTATTCTTCATTTATGACTGCTTCTTTTTGATGGTTTCTATATCCTTTTTATGCTTACTATCTCTTTTTTGAAGTTCTCACTAAATTCCTTGAGAATGTTACATCTAGTTTTAAGTTCTTTGAGCATCCTTATAACCATTGTTTCAAACTCTGTATCTGGTACATTGCTTGTCTCCATTTTGTTTAGTTCTTTTTCTGTAGTTTTCTCCTTTTTTTTTTTTTCATTTAGAACATGTTTCTTTGTCTCCTCATTTTAGCTGCCTCTCTGAGTTTGAGTCTATCTATGAGGTAGATGTTCTATGTCTCCCAATCTTGGTAGGGTGACCTTATGTAGTAGGTGTCCTATGGAGCCCAGTGACACAGTCTTCCTGGTCACCTGAGCCGGGTGCTCCAGGAGTACGTCTTGTGCAAGTTGTGTGTGTCCTTCTGGTGTATTTGAGCCTTGATTGCTGTTGGCACATCAGTGGGTGGGATTGACCCTCAGGCTGACTGGCTGTGTAAACTGGCCACAGCCACACCATACAAGCTGCTCTGCGGGCCAACCCCACTGAGCAGGATTCGCTCCAGCAGATTCTGGTGCCTGCCAAAACCACCTTTGTGTATGCTGCTTGTGGAGCTAATCGAGTGGTGCTCTGCTGTGGTATAAAGCCAACCACCAGGTGTGTTGGTTCT
The DNA here is from genome assembly GCF_000325575.1 of Pteropus alecto. NCBI lineage: Eukaryota > Metazoa > Chordata > Mammalia > Chiroptera > Pteropodidae > Pteropus > Pteropus alecto. The sequence goes on from NW_006443567.1 coordinate 2,453,089, forward strand.
GAGGCCTTTGGGAGGGATTCCCATGCAGGCCAAATTCAGCCACTGCCTGTGTCTGGCCTGGGGCTACCTTGTAGGAGCTACAAAGTGATCCACAGTTGGTAGCTTCCTGAGCTCGATCTGGAGGCGCATAGGAGAGGCCACACTGTGAAGTGAGGTCAGCTACCACTAGTACCCAGCCTGGGGCAGTTCAGCAAAAGTCCCATAGCACCCCAAGTCCTGATGCTGTCTGAGGGCTGCTCAGATGGCTCAGCCACTGAATGTACATTGGGAAGTATGTGAGTTGGGTGAAGCAGGGTCTCAGAGAGTCACTAGGGTAGGGCCTTGGTGTTCACCAGTTTAATACAGATTCAGATTTAGCACCAGTGCTGAGCCTGGGGCCACTTGGCAAAAGGCTTAGAGCATACCATAGGCCAGCTGCCCCCTGCTTGCAGCCCACAGGCCCCCAAGAGTTGTCCAAGGAAGACTGCAGCACAGGCCAATTCCATCTGCCTGCTACTGCAAGAGCTTCTGGCAGTGCACAAGTTGGGTGGGGTGGGGTTCTAGGGAGTCCCTAGGGTGGAGCAAGTAGATTTTACCAGTCCAATACAGATTCAGATTTTGCCACATGGGAGTAGGGCTCAACACAGGAAAGATAGTACCCACCCACTGGCTGCAGGGGAGGATGTCTCAACACAGGGACAATGGCAGCTGTCCCTCCAGCCTACACCCTGAAGCCACAAGACTCAATCTCTCCCTGTATATCTCTGGTGTCTCTCAAGCCACTGTTCCTCCACTGGAGCCCAGGGCAAGTGCCTGTGAATGAGTGAGTCTGTGTTCAGGTCCTTTAAGAGAACACGTGGATTTTCGGCAGCCTTCCATCTCACCCAGATGTATGGAATCCCCACTGATTTTCACAACCAGATGTTGTAGGGGCGCCTCTTCCCAGCACTAGTGCTCTGGGATGGGAGCCTGGTGTGGGGCTGGGAATCCTCGCTCCTCAGGGGGGACCTCTGCAGCCAAGAGATCCCTCCAAATTCTCAACCACCACATGTGGGAGTGGTGCTAGCCCATTTCTTGTCTCTGCCTCTCCTACCATCTTGATGTGGCTTCTTTATATTTTATTTATAAGACTTCTGTTCAGCTAGTTTTCAAATGGTTCTCCAGGTTGATTGTCCTATAATTTAGTTGTAATTTTAATGTGGTCATGGGAGGAGGCAAGCACAGTGTTTATCTACTCTGCTATCTTGACTGGAACCCTATGCACTTTCAGATTTAGTAGATTTTGCCAAATTGTTGTCCAAAGCACTTGATCCATTCTAAGCACTTTATATGTGTCAACTTGTACCCTCACAATAACCATAGAAAACAAATACTGTTGTACTCATTTCTACAGATGAGGAAACTGAAGCTAAGAGAAGTTAAGTGACTTATCCAAGATCACATAGCTAGCAAGGTCAGAGCTTTTATTTGATTAGAGACAGTCTAGTTTCAACACCCATGCTTTTAACCACCACACTGTTCTGTCTCCTATCCCAACCCACTATCGTTTTATTTTGCATTTCCCCCATTACTAATGAGGTTGAACATTTTTTATCCTTTTCTTTTTTTTCAGAAACACTTAGTACTAGAGAAGCAGTGAATATTTAAAAAGATCCATGGCCCACTCACAATGGCAATGAACTCTCATAGATGCCAGGGGCCTGGTCCATGGCCTCCATGACAACATGAAGTTTATAAAACTACTGAAATTGATGAACTGATTTTGAGGAGTAACACCTTTTTAAAATTAGTTTTATTTTTATTAAATACACACACACACACACACACACACACCTTGTGTAAATATACAACTTGATCTACAAAACTTGTTAAGGAAAGCAACAGTCATTTCTCCTAGACATCTTGTGGTGCCAGAAAGTAAAGAAGCGTCAGAGAATGACGGGGACATCTCAAAAGAACACAGAAGTCAGTGGGCTCCCAAAGGTGAAATGAAATCATTTGTTCATCAAAATAAATTATGATAGTAATACAGTATAATTCATTAAATAAAATAAGAACCCATGAGTCCATACTGATATTAACTTACTAATTATTTAATTAATTATATATTTGGTAAGAAGGAAAATTTCTTCCTTAGAGTAAAATGCAAACTAATAAATCTAGAAGGAATGCTGAAGTTAAAAAATTATCAGTGGATGGTAGAACTAGTAAGTGAAAGTGTTAGGAGGCAAAGAATATTTATGTAATATCAAAGTAGTTCCCCACAATTACTTATCGATTACAAAGGGGAAATGGTAACTTTACAGTGAAGGAACCTGGCGCTTACTACCTGTCTTAGTCCATTTGGGCTGCTATAACAGAATACTATAGAATGGGTGGCTTATAAACAATAAACATTTATTTTTCACAGTTCTGGAGACTGAAAAGTCTAACATCATGGCTCTGGCAGATTCGGTGTCCGATGAGCACCTGCTTCCTCATACATGGCCTTCTTACTGTAAGCTCACATGGCAGAAGGGGCAGGAGAGCTCTCTAGGGCCTCTTTTATAAAGGCACTAATCCCAATAATGAGGGTTCCACCTTCATGACCTCGTCACTTCCTAAATTCCCCCCACCTCCTAATGCCATCACCTCAGAGGTTAGGATTTCAATATATGAATTTGCATTCAGACCATGACACTACCTAAATCAAGTGATCAAAGCTAACAGCAGCAATGTTGACACAAACTGACATATATCTCCTGATATTACAAACTGAGAAGGACACAGTCCCACTTTTGTTATTTTTGCCGATCTAACCACTTGGAAAAAGCAGAAAATACAAATTTACAGACATTATACAAATGACTGGCCTATAGTCTTCAAATATTCTAAGATCAAAAAAAAAAAGACAAAGAGAAACTGAGGAACTGTTCCAGATTAAAGGAGATTAAGAAGACATGATAATTAAATGCAATGCATATCCTAGATTGGATCCAGAACCCAGAAAAAAAGAAGCTGTAAAGAACAGGATTAGACCAATTGTTCAAATTAGAATATGAATTATGGTTTAGATAATAGTATTATTTCGATGTTACATTTTCTGGTTTTGATAATCATACTTTGGTTACGTAAAGAATGACTTTGTTAGGAAACACAGCCTGAAGTATTTAGGAGTAAATGGACATGGCGTTTTCATTACTTTCTAATGGTTCATGAGAGAGAGATGATAGAATGATAAAGGAACTATCCCTCACAGAATGACTACAATAGGGAGCATATCTGGCCAAGCAGTGTATCTGGTCAACCAATTTGTGTAGAGAAAAATGTGGCCTGAGGTGAAAATATATACAGATTATTAAGGAATGATCAATGACTAGCCATCTATCAGGGGCTTGGAAGGAAAAAGACTGGAAGATCTGAGACAAGTAATCCTGCATAGAGACATGTGGATTGATATGTGGGAGTGCGTACAAATAGGCACCACAGAAGTAGCACCAAACAATCAAGTAGATGAAATAACTTCGCCAGTTAACATTAGCCAGCCATTGTCACCACCCACTCCAGAACTTTCAAGATGAACATATGAATGGAATGGTCATGGTGACAAAGACAGAAGCCACATATGGGTCCAGTCACACGAACTCCTATTTTAGAAGTCCAATTTAGTATTGCTACTTCTGAATATCCAAACTTATATTCAACAGAGACCAACACTGTAAGGCACTATTCCTTGAAAAATAGTGGCCACTTGGTGGCAAACTGGCTATATTGGGCTCTTTCACCCTGGAAGGGCCAAGTAATTGATCCTCACAGGGATAGATCACTGTTTAGGCATAAGTTTGCTTTTCCTGTTTGCAGAGCCTCAGCCAGAACCACTATCTATGGGCTTATGGAATTCCTGATCCATAGGTCTGACACCTCGCACAGCATAGCATTTGACCAAACTACCCCCTTACAGCAAAGGAGGTGCAGGAGTGGACCAATTACCACGGGGTCCACTGTTCATATCACATACCACACCATGTTGAGGCAGCTGGTCTCAAAGAATGCTGTAACAATCTTCTAAAGGTACAACTGAAGTGTCAGCTTAGAAGAAACACTCTGAAACTAGAGAGCAAATCTTGAAAGTATAGTGTATTTGTTAAATCACAGACCTCTTTATGCTGCTGCACTCCAATATTAAGGATACATGAATCCAGAAACCAAGGAATAGAAGCAGGAGCAGTCCCAGTTACCTGCATTCCTAATACCTATTGAGGGACTTATTCTTTCTATTCCTTCATCTCTGGGCTCTACAAGGGTAAGGCGCTGTTTCCCAAATGGGGTGCATGCTTTCCAGGGGACACAGCAAAGGTTCCAATGAACTACAAGTCAAAGCTGATTCCAAGGCACTCTGTATTCCTTGTGTCCAAGTACAAGAAGGTAAGAGGAGCCACCGTCCTGGCAAGGGTAATAGGTCCTGTTGTTCTGGAGGAGGCAGGATGGCTTTTACACAACGATGGCAGTGAAGAGTTGTGTGTGGATCCCAAGTGGCTCACATGGATACCTCCTGGTACTTCCTTGCCCCATTGTAACTGTGAATGGAGAAGTACTGCAATCCCAGACAGACAAGGTCTCACACCACTCAAGAATGAAGGTTTGGGTCCCATTACCAGGTAATGACCAAGACCTGCTGAGGAGACACCTGAGGGCAAAGTGAATTTAGAAATGGATAGTGGAGGAGGGAGGGGATGAGTGCCAGTTGTGCCCACAAGACCAACTGCAATAACTGGGGTTGTAGTCCTTCTGACTAACCATCTTCTTTTGAGCTTTCCCTCAGAAAGAAATGTCCATAGGAACTACACAGAAGCTTCTCCACAAACCTGTGAAGAAAAGTAGATCTGTGATCCCAAAGGGTGGACAGGGGCAGCCATAAGAATGCATCTCATATACTTCCTACTACAGAGGGCATAACTGACAAAGGGCCTCAGCTGCCGCACTCTGAAATCTATGAGAGGTTGCTGTGCCAAGGCCACATCTCCCACTGGCCACTCCCTGACACTGACTGAGTTGGAGATGCAGGACTGCTCTGTCATCTGACCTTGGTTCAGACTCCCTGAAAGCGAGGAACTCCTTACACTAGATAGCTATCAAGAATACTCCCACCCAAGCTTTTCTCCTCGTCTCCTTCATCCAGAGTCAGAATTGCATTGCAGTCTGATGGTACTCTCAGATTCTCCAAGCTCTCTCTTATTTGCTTTCATAATAACATATATTTCAAAAGTCTTAAATTGCCCTCCTGAATTCTTAAAGCATCAGAACAAAAATCTATCCTGACAGCAATAACAGCTGTGTCCTAAACCTTACCTACAATAGGGAGAAAGTAGATCAACATCAATGTCTACAGGGTTAGGATGTGACCTGGGGTTCTTTATAACAATGTTTGAATAATGTATGGCCTTCCTTAGCTGTCTTCACCCAGATTTGATGTTTTCTTAAAATGTGAAGATATTGTTTTTAAATAACCCATTTAAAATATAATAAGTTACAAACCAGATATGTTCAAAACGTCTGACAGTGCACACTTAAACTAGTAATAAAGACAAACAGAATGAACCACTTTAAGAGAGTACTGTAAGAACAGTGAATGTGCCAGGGAGGTGCTTGCAAGTAGTTGAAATTATGCCACTTGTAAAGTACTACCAGGATGCTGTATTAAGACAGTGGCATTATGGTTTATGTTTCCCCTCTGCTTACCAAGCTTACTTTTAATGTTGTTATAACGTTTTTATCAGTAGCTATGTTTGTACATATGTATGTACATCCTACTTTGATGCATGAAAACACAGTGATACTGTTTTAGCAAATTACAATTTTAAAAGTTGTCAGCAGGGACACATCATGATGCAGTTGAATGAGGACTAGTTTGACAAATCTGGGGACCTGGATTTTAACCTCAGGTCTGCCACCATGGTCCAGTGATGTCTCTACTCTGTGCCTTGGTTTTTCTATAGGTAAATGAAGAGGATGGGCAAGATGGTCTTCTTTTCAGTCTTCAGTCCTTTGACTTTTTTCTTTCACCATGTGTTTATTGATGACTCCATTCATGCTCTAAGTACTTAAGATTTTAAAGGGTCCATCAAGTTTAAAGACTTGATTTGTTTGGAACAGGAAAATAAATCCTATCTTATGGTTGATGAAGCTATCTCTGACAGCAGGCAAAAACAACAGTGGAAGGAAAAAATTGATAGGGTCTTCTGTTTATTCCACATACCCACTGAAAATGGTAACACTGCAGAAACAGAGTAGCAAAAAGAGAAAAGGGAACCAGTATGTAAACATCAGCAAGCATTCTCTCTTAGAAGTAAGAAGAGAAACATGGGTCTGGACGTGTAACTAGATAAATTCCATGTAAAAGCTGCCTTCTTTTTCAATGGCTTGAAAGAGGGTGTGGGCTTTCAGGCTGACGTTAAGAAACTGTTATCTGGGTTTAACTGCAGGGAGAAGGTAGATGGAAACATTTTCATGTGAGGATAGTAATATTTAAGGTTGGTACTCTGAAGTCAAATTCTAAAATTCAAGTGGATAAAGTTAGAAAATGTGCTTCTATGATCTTAGTAGGTTAGTCACATTTGAACTCTTCTCATCTATGGGCAAATAAAGGGTCCAAATTTGATTGACATTTTTTATTATAAGGCCTTTATACACATGGGATCAATTATTTTTAACTTTTTATCTTGATATAATTTCAAACTTAAAGAAAAAGAACTTCCATGTATCCTTCTCTAAGATTCGCCAGTTGTCTACATTTCTCCCATGTGTTAGTCCAGATCCTCTGCAAAGCAGATTCCAATGAGGGATTAAATGTGCAGGAAATTTTCTAGAGAAAATGCCTCTATTAAGAAAGGACATACATTACTACAACACTGTTATAAAGGACCCTAGGTCACATCCTAATCCTGTAGACACTGACGTTGATCTACTTTCTCCCTATTGTAGGTGAAGTATAGGACACGGCTGTTATTGCTGTCAGGATAGATTTTTGTTCTGATGCTTTAAGAATTCAGGAGGGCAATTTAAGACTTTTGAGATATATATTATTTAGAAAGGGATTAAATTATTTTATTTTACTAAAACACATTCATTTTGAAATATTAAGATAATTCTCACTTTAAATAAACTCAAATCAAAAATCAAACAGTACATTTGAACAATTTGAGTTGCAAACCATAACGTTTTTACATAAGTCATGAGGATTGTGTATTAAACAAAGTGAACCTCTTTTGGGGGAAAAAGTGACTTATTTTAGAAGTGAACTGTATTTAGAAAGAAAATAAACTGTAGACAAAAACCTCTATACCTTTGTCTCTAAGAAGCTGGACAGGACCTGGAGAGACCACCTAGTAAAGCCACCTGCTCTTCATAGCAATTGCTCCCGTCTTGATCCCCTCACCTAGGGCTCCTAAAACAAATTCCCACTAAGATAGTTGTTTAGTCATATGGCTCCAGTCTATAAAGAGAGAATTTCAGGCACTTGACATATGATAGGAAAGAGTTTTACGGACAAGAAAGTCTTCCAGGTGTCCCTTAAACCACATGATTCGAATCCTACCCACTTTCTTTGTTATTATCTCTTGATGTATTTCTGAGCCTGATCTCCAACTCTTGCTAAACATGGTCAGAATTTGGAAAGGCATTTTGAGATGTCTGACATGATTTACAAGCTACCTGAAATCATTTACAGGCCACTCTAAACTATTTCAAAATAGTTATTTCAAACTTGTGTAAGGCTTGTGTAAAGCTTCAAGGTTATCTCAAATTGCATTAGACCATGCTTAGGAAATCAGGCATGCAGCAATCAACTTGCAGTGTTTTTCATTGCCTGACAATCAGCTTTGGTTGTTTATCAATCTGTGTGTAGGGTAACTGGCCTTTGTTGAACATTAAATTAAAAACATGTTATAAAGCAACTAGGCCTATTTCATTCAGTAGCACTGTCTGACCTGCCAATCTACTTTTCTAATTAAAAAAAAAAAAAAGTTGAGCTAGAAACAAATCTAACCAGGTTCTCAAAGCTGTTTTGAAAGAATGAATGACATTAGGGCTTAATTAAACAATGTGTGTAACTAAATTCCCTCTCCCCCTATTTTCCAGCCAATTTCTCTTAAGCATACTTGGCAGGAAAAAGAAAAGATATTTTAAGGGAAAAGATATTTGATTAAAGCACAAAGTTAGCAGATCTCTAATGATGGGCAGTAGAATGGAAAGAGAAGGAAGACCTCTAGGCTATGCAGCAGGAGGCTGCAGTCTCAGCCCTGGTTCCGCCCTGCCTTGATCAAGTTATTTCCAATCTCTAGGACTCAGTTTTCTCTTCCAACTCTCTTTCAACTTCAAAAGTCTATGTTTTGACTGATGTTAAAGGGAAAGCTATTCTTTATGTTTCAAATTTCCAGAATATCACTTGTATTAAAAGTATATATAGATGATTTTTTTAAAAATTAGATTGATATGCATCTGAAATGTCAATCTGACTATCTTTAGGTGGTATGTTTCTGAATATTTTTCGTTTATGTTCCCAATTTTTAAAATAGTAAATATATATTCTTTATTTTTTTTAAATAAACATTTTAAAAAGTTTCAGTGTGACCATAATGAATCAGAAACCCATCATTACCTTAGAGTAGGGGTCCCCAACCCCCAGTCTGCACACCGATACTGGTCCATGGCCTATTAGGAACCATGCCGCACAGTAGGAGGTGAGAGGCAGGCAAGCGAGCCAAGCTTTATCTGTATTTGCAGCTGCTACCCAGCACTAGCATCACCACCTCAGCTCCATCACAGATCATTAGGCATTAGATTCTCATAGGAGCACCGGTCCCTGGTGCCAAAAAGGTTGGAGACCACTGTATTAGAGTAAGCACTTAGTTTGCTTCTCCTAAGAGTTTAATAGACTTTATCTTACTAATCCCCAGAGCATCCCTGTTAGATGGGTGGATGGTGGCTCATTTCTGTAAATTAGCATTTTTTTAACTGGGGTTATGCTAGGAAATTAAGCCCTGATGCCCTAAGACATCCACCGTATGTAATGAATTAACTATTCTCCTATGCATCTGGAGTTGTACTAGTCATTTCTCCTTGAGAGACACTGAGGAGATAGTCAATCAAATATGTTCTGTGTTCAGCGGTTCGGCTGAAGAACCTCAATTGAAAAAGGATACACAGCGGGCGAACACACGCCTGATTAGTAATATCTTAAATTACACTTTGAGTTAGCAAAATGTTTTGAATGAATTCTAATTACTGCTCTATAGTCCAAAAATGTACATAAAATGTTTTTAAAATTATTTTTCCTGGGTACTCTGAATTATTGAAATTTCCAGTTATTTAAATGACAAACCTTTTTATCAGCACAATTTATTGACAGTGATTAGTTAGGCTTTTAATGTACAAGGCACCAGTAAGTACTCTCTAGTGAGTAAGAGAATTTTTAAAATAAAAAGATATGGTTAAACAAGATCAGAGATCCAAAAAGAGTGGTTTACCAAATCAACGAGATCCTATAGTAGCTGATTGTGGATCATATGGTTTCTTCCCAGTATCATCCTAATGATGATGATAATAATAATGGCAGCTAAGAACTTCATGTGGATTTACTCCTCACAACAATGCCACCATTTTACAAAGAAACCGAGGCTCAGACACTTTAATTTCTTAAAGGTTTCATTCTAATAATTGGTGGAGCTTTGGCCATTTGTGTCTAAATTGTTGAATTTATGGGCATACATTAGTTTACAATATTTCTCTATTATCCTTTTAGTATCTGTGGAATTTCTAGTGATATCTTTTCTCATTTCTGTTATTAGTCATTTGTGTTTTCTCCCTTTTTTTCTGGTAAGTCTGGCTAGATGTTTATCAATTTTGATCTTCTCAAAGAATCAGCAGCATTTGACTTCATTGACTTTTCATCTATAGTTTTAGTTGTTATTGTTGTTTCAGATTTTATTCATGTCTGCTCGGATCTTTATTCTTTTCCTCTGCTTATGTTGTTTAATTTTTCTTTTTCTTGTTTCTTAAGATGGAAAGTGAGACCATTTACTTAAGACCATTCTCTTTGTCTAACATAGGTGTTTAGTGCTATAAATTTCCCCAAGCATGCTTTAATAGCATCCTACACATTATGGTATGTGGCATTTTTATTTTCATTAATTTCAAAATACTTTCCAATTTTTTTCTGATATATTTTTTTGACCCATGGAGATTTTCAAGATATGCTTTATTAACCTCTAATTTAATTCCATTATTGTCAAAAATATAAATCCTTAAATCCTTTTAAAATTTATTGAGACATTTTATGATACACTATATGTTCAATATAGGTATATGTTCCATGGACATTTGAAATGTGTATTCTGCTGTCATTAGATAAAGTCTTCTATAAATGCCAATTCGAATTCCATTAATATCCTTACCTTGGGTTTTGTTTTTAATAGCTATATGTTGCAATCCAAAGGACAATATCTGAGTGAGACTATCAGACTCACTCAACCAGCAGCTAAATCTCCCAAAGATAACTGTAATTCACAGCTGTTAACAAGGTCTCTCCTGGTTCTAGGACAAGGAAATGGAAGCTAATTTTTAGTTCTAAACTAAATTCCTAAAAATTAATTCTCATGTCATTCAGAATTCTATGTGAGAGTCCACATGCACATTAATTTTAAAATTGTTGAATGATCAAAGAGGAATTGACAATGAATCAGTGATGGAGTGATAAGAAAGATATTTTGAAATAAACTCTTGAAGTTCATCCAAATGTTAAAGCTATCTGATAAAAGATAAGAAGCGTAAGACCCAGTTTGAATCCATCTGGTTAAATTAAAACACAATTTTGTCATGTTATATGATGCAATAATTGAGGGCTGGTCAAAAGAGGTCAGGGCTGGCAGGTGGGATCTGGCAAATACTGCAGGTCAAATCAGGCAAGACATGAGGTAAATACATGAGAGTTTAGCCAGCTAGGCAGGGGTGAACTCATTATGTTCCACCTATGGTGATTTCTTTCTGTTCTCTAAATGCACCAACCTCTGACCTGACTCAGAACCCTTTCTGCTATGGTAGACTGTTTGTATCCCAACAAAACTCACATGTTGAAACCCTAATGCCCGATGTGATGGTATTAGGAGGTGAGACCTTTGGGAGGTAATTAGGTCATGAGGATCATGAGATCACTGCCCTCATGGGATCAGTGCCCTCATAAAAGAGGCCCCACAGAGCCCTAGCCCCTTCTGTCACATGAGAATACATAAAGAACTTTGTAATCTGGAAGAGGGTCCTTATCCAACTCTAATCTTGGACTTCCAGCCTCCAGAATTGTAAGAAATAAATTTATTTTGTTTATAAGCCACCCAGTCTGTGGTATTTTGTTATAGCAGCGCATATGGACAAAGACACTTTCCCAAGTGGTTCCTTCTTCTCAAATACTGTCCCTTTGCCCCATCCAGTGATTCAGTTTAATGCCACTGAATCTGAAAACATACAAATTTGACAAACTCCTAGAAACCACAGTGACATACCATTTTGCACTAACTAATTTGGCCAAAATTTAAAATTCTCATATCCTCCAATGATAGCAAGGATCTGAATCAATGGAAATTCTTATATAGTCTAGTTGGAATACAAACTGATACAACTACTTGGGGGAAGAATATTAGGTTATCAAGTAAAAGTTGAACATTTGCATTCCCTATAATGCAGCCATTCTCTTCCAGGTATATTCTCTAGAGAAACTCTTATACACATGCACCGAAAGTCAAGTACATGGACATTCATAGCAGAACTGATGTAATAGCAGAAAGCTGGAAACAAGCCAAGTGTCCATTAACAAGAGGATGAATGAGTACATTCTGGTACATTCATATAATAGAGTCCTACGCATCACTGAAAAAAAGAACTGCAAGTACACACAGCAATGTGGATGGAAGTCACAAGCAATTTTCAGTGAGTAAACAAGTCACAAATAAGTCAGACAGAGAAAGACAAATACCATATGATTTTATTTATATGTGGAATCTAAAAAACAAAATAAACAAAACAGAAACAAACTCATAGACAAATTGATGGCTGCCAGATAAGAGGGTGGTTAGGGTGCTTGGGGGAAAGGTGAAGAGATTAAGAAGTACAAATTGGCAGTTATAAAATAGTCATGGGAATGTAAAGTACAGCATAGAGAATATAATCAATAATATTGTAATAACTATGTATGGTGTCAGGTGGGTACTGGAGTTATCGGGGGATCACTTTGTACATTATATAAATGTCTAATCACTATGTTGTTCGCTTGAAACTAATATAATACTATATGTCAACTGGAATTGAAAAATAAAATTAAAAAATACAAATTTTTAATAAAAATATCTAAAAAGTAAAAATAGATAAATAAAGCAAGTTACAGAAGAAATGTAAAATATCTTTCCATTTTTATATATTTCAGAATTAAACAAAACTAGGGACACATACTTCTGGGTTATAACATTAATGAAAATCAAGGGAATGAAAAAAGTCAAGATCTAAGACCAGGGAGGCAAAAGTATAGAAACACACAGACAAACTCAATGCCATTGATGGTTTTCTTTTCTTTAGTTGGTGGATTCATGAGTATTCATTTTATTACTTAGCTTTATAATTTATATTATATATAATCACCCATATTTCTTTGTATGTAATTTCCTAATGAGACTTTTTATTTTATATTTCTTGTTTATATTCTCAATTTTTTTTTCAGAATATCCTGGCTCTGCTACTTAAAAGCTACTTGGCCATTCTGAGCCTCAGTAGGCTCATCTGTAAAATGAAGACAATAATGCAATAACGCCTACCCAGCTGGCCCCTGGGAGGACTATTGTGAGAATTCCTTGCCTGGCACCTAGTAGCGCTAATGAGCAAACCCAGCAGCCTAAACTGGTTGCAAAGATTTAGTAAAAGCAGTCAGTCTTCCTTGATTAAGAACTCATATTTCTCCCGGTGTCCTTCCCTCTTTTCCTCCACCCCTGGAGGGAAAAATGTCTCTGATCATTAGAGCTCTTTTCAAATGAAAGCTGGGTCGTTATCTCCACAGCACCTGTGTTCCTTGCCCACATGATGGCAGAACAAGCAAAGAACTGTGAAACGGAAACTAGACTGTCAAGATCTCCTTTTGAGGATATTCAAAACCTTCTAGAAAGCAACTTGTTGCAATTTCATTAATGTCAGTCACTGAATAAATTGAGGCTGAACCAGGCAGTTGAGTTCAAAAATGTTGTTCACCTTTTATGTGGTAATAACTAGAGCACATTAACAGGCATGTGAGATTTAAAAATAAACAAAATATAATTTATAGTCCTACAAATGCTTCCTGGAAGTTCTCACCTGAGGTCTCATGCATATTTACGTAAGAGTTTGTGAAGGCACTTGAGGGCACACATGTGGATACGTTATAAGTGTGTGCAGGTGGGAACACACATGCATTTGCATTGGCAGGGAAGTCTTGTTAGTAAGCACAGGGGCATAAGGAGAGAAAGTTAATAACAGCCTTCTCACAAGAAATGCTTAAGCCTGCAAAGAGAAGGTGTGTTGGTAACGCCGGGTAGGGGGAAATTTCAAATTTCAGTGAACATTGGCCTCAGCCTCTTTCTACCTCAGCAGCATGTCCTATGTTACAGAGATGTGGCTGGGGGCTGCTGTTCTGAGACCAAACATGTTGGGCCTTCCTTTGACCCAGTGATCTGAATTAATAGCTCAGAGACCTCTGTGGTATTAACTTATTGTCGACACACACACCACACCAATATACATGTAAGAATTCTTGTGGTTGCAAATAACATAAGCCCAATTCCAATTAATGAAAAAAAGAAGAAATATATAGATACATATAATCAAACAGCCAAAAAGGCACAGATGCAGATGGCCTCAGGGACAACTGAAATTGTGACTCTCTTGGAAAATTCTCTCCATCTTTCATCTTTATGTCTCACTTTATGTCAGTTTTATTCTTTCAAATTAGCTTACTCCTGCCAACAGAGACCATGGCACAGGCAACTCTGAATTCACATCTTTGCCAGGTTTACCACCAGTGGTGGAAAAGGAAGTTCTGAGCCCAAATTGTTTGAAAAACTTGGTAAAGCCCTGATTGGCCTTCCCTGAGTCATATGGCTAACTATAAACCAATTAGTATGGACAGAGATAGGAAACTATTACTGGTCTAGCCTGAGCCATATGCCTACCCTTGTGGCCAAGAGGGAGGGATTCTAGGATTGCTAGCCCTTATCAGGACAAGGTTGAGGAGAGATAAATGGTTTTCCAAAATAATGGATTTTTTATTTTAAGCAGATAGATCAATTCGTCATAATTGTGAGGAAAAAAAAGCACAAAATTATAGATAGATGATAGATAGATAGATAGATAGATAGATAGAGTCAACTTTATTGATTATGTTGTATATATCTTCTATCTCCATAATAATTTTGCATCTATTTGATTTGTCTTGTACTGAGAGTAGTGTATTAAAGTCACCTTTGTTGGAAGGTCCAGGCAAGATGGTGGAGTAGATAAATGCTGTGCTTTCTTCCTGTCATGGCCACATTAAAATTATGACTAAGTTATAGCACAAACAACCATCTGAAGACCAGCTGAACAGAAGTCCTATAACTGTGGATGTAAAGAAGCCACATCAAGATGGTAGGATGGGTAAAGACGTGAAATGGGTTGGCTCCACGCCCATGTGTGGTAGTTAAGAATATGGAGGGATCTCTTATCTGTGGAGGGCAACCCCTGAGGAACAAGGGGTCACAGCCCCACAACAAGCTCTCCAGCCTGGAGCAACAGTGCTGGGAAGAGGATTCCCCACAACATCTGGCTGTGAAAATCATTGGGGATTCTGTCTGTCTGGGTGGGACAGAAGACAGCTATAAACCCAGGCATCCTCTTAAAGGGCCCGCACATAGACTCACTACCTGCAAGCATTCACCCTGGGCTCCAGCGAAGGAACAGTGGCTAGGAAGGCACCAGAGGCATACAGGGAGAGACTGAGTTGTGTGGTTTCACGGTGAGGGCTGGTGAGGCCGTCATTGTACCTGTGTTGAGGCCTCTTCCTCTGCAGCCGGTGAAGAAAGGCACCATCTTTCCTGTGTTGAGCCCTCCACCCATGTGGTCAAATCTGAATCTGCATTGGACTGGTGAAATCTGCTTGCTCTGCCTTGGAGGGATAGCTGACATTATCTCTGTGTTGATCCCTCCTCCCATACAGTCCACAGGTAAGCTCCATCTGTCTCATGTTTAGCCTTCCCCCAACATGGCCAAATCTAAATCTGGTGAAATCCACTCACTCCACCCAGGTGACTCCCTGGGACCCTGTCCCACCCAAGTCTCACACTGCTGGAGGTACTTTCAGCAATGGGCAGCTAGCTTAAGACTGAGCTGCAGTCTTTCATAGACAACACTCAGGGATCCATGGGCCCCAGGCGGGTGGCAACTGGCCTTGGTGTGCTCAGAGCCTTTTGCTGAGTGGCAAAAGGCTCAGCATTGGGGCTAAATCTGAATCTCCATCAACCTGGTGGACACCACTCAACCCACCTTGGTGACTCCCTGAGATCCCACCTCACCTAATTTACGTATAGACCAAGGCTCTATACGTAATGGCTAGCCTTACAGGAAGTCAGGAGGAGGCAGAAGGCCCTGGGCCTTTTGCTGAGCTGCCCCAGGCATGGTACTGGTGTCAGCAGGCCTCAGTTTGCAGCATGACCTCTCTGACATGCCTTGAAGTCCAGCACAGGCAGCAACCAATGACAGATTGTTTTGTAGCTCCTGCCAGTTAGCCCCAGGCCAAACACAGGCAGTTGATGAACTTGGCCTGCATGGGAACCCCTTGGAAGAGGCCTTGGAACCAACATAACTGGCGGCCAGCTAAAGATGATAGGCCTCACAAGGGGCAGATACAACAGGTGGTCTCAGCAGGCACCAGAACCCCCTGGGGCAAATCCTGCTCTCTCAGTTGAGCCCCTGGAGAACAGCTTGTATGCTATGGTCATGGCCAATATTCACAGGCCAGTCAGCCTGAGGGTCAACTTCTCCCACTGATGTGCCAACAGCAATCAAGGCTCAACTACATAGCAGGAGGACACACACCACCCACACAAGGAACACACATTGAGTACCTCACTCAGGTGGCCAGGGAGATTGTGCCATTGGGCCCCAAGGACAGCTACAACATAAGGCCACCTACAACATAAGGCCACCCTACCAAGACTATCTCTACCTCATAGATATAATCAAACACAGAGAGGCAGCCAAAATGAGGAGACAAAGAAACATGTTCCAAATGAAAAAACAGGAGAAAACTCCAGAAAAAGAACTAAAAATTGAGACAAGCAATCTACCAGATACAGAGTTCAAAACATGGTTATAAGGATGCTCAATGATCTCAGTGAGGATTTCAACAAAGAGATAGGAAACATAAAAATGGAGATAGAAGACATAAAAAAGAACCAGTCAGAAATGAAGAATACAATAATTGAAATAAAGAATACATTAGAGGGAATCAACAGTAGATTAGATGAAGCAGAGGCTCGAATCAGTGATTTGAAACAGAAGGTAGTAACCATGTATAGTGCCAGGTGGGTACTAGACTAACTCAGGAGATTTCTTCATAAATTTTATAAATGTCTAATGACTGTGCTGTCCACTTGAAATTAATATAAAATAATATTGAATGTCAATTGTAATTGAAACAAAAAAAATAAAAATATACTCATATTTCTATGGGTCTATCTATGTTTACTTATATCTCCTCTACTTTTTGCTCTATAAAGGTAGATGCTAGGTGTGTTTGGCAGCCGCTCACTTTCCTTTCTTGGGCTCTTCTGCTGCCCCTTCTGGTATCTATTCTCAAACCTCCTTCCAGTCCCCTATTTCTGCTTTTAATGTCACAGGTATTATTTGCTGGCCTACTTTGCTGACTCTCTAAAGATAGACATTATATCCAATATTAATAGCTAACATTTCTTGGGCACTTATTATGTGCTAGGCCCTGTGCCAAATGCTATACATTCATTATTTAATTTAATTCTCACTGTAGCCCTCATTCAGAAGCTTCCATTAATATTCCCCTTCACAGATGAGAAACCTAAAGTACAGAAACATTAACTTGCCCAAGGGTCACCGAGCTAGTAAATGGTGAAGCTAGGATTTTAACCCAGTCTAGCTCCAGACCTGTGCTATAATGTAAATGTATAGAAGAGGAACTCGAAGAACACACACCAGACTGTTTGAAATCCATTACCTTGGGAGAGCACAATGGGATTGGGCAGAAATAGTGGTCAATTGGGTCCTTTATGCTTTGTCTTGTAAATGTTTACATTTGACTCTGTTTTTTGTTTGTTTGTTTGTATGTTTAAGTTTCTCTTTATCTGGGCTTTGGCTCTTTTAAAAGGAACTTATTTATGTATTAGTTATGTGGTTTTAAATTTTTTATTGTGGTAAAATAGACATAAAATTGACCATTTTAACTCTTCAGTGGCATTAAATAAATTCACATTGTTGTGCAACCATCACTATTGCCCATCTATAGAACTTTTCTATCATCCCAAACTGTAATCCTGTACCCATTAAATAATAAATTTGCATTCTCTCCTCCCCCAGCCCCTAATAACCACCATTCTACTTTCTGTCTCTATGAATCTGACTACTCTATGTACCTTGTAGAATTAGAATTACAGAGAATTTGGCCTTTTGTGACTGGCTTATTTCTCAGCATAATGTCTTTAAAGTTCATCCTTGTTGGAGCATGTCTCAGAATCTAATGCCTTTTTAAAGATAAATAATATTCCACTGTATGGCTATACCACATTTTGTTTATCTATTCATCTTTCGATGGATATTTGGACTGTTTCCACTGTTTGGTTATTGTGAATAATGCTGCTATGAACATGAGTGTATACATAGTTGTGTAATTTTTTAAAACTCTGAAAAACAATACTTATAGAATGATCTCATTTACATTTAGTGTATGTGTGCATCATGTACCTGATATGTATATAAATGTGTACCAGAGAGATGCACATGAAACTTGAGTCATTTTATCTCTAGAATGGGAAAATAGGGTAGTGGAAGAGTGGACTCTATAACTTTTTATTCTATATATTTCTGTATTTTTTTCATTTTGCATAATGACAATAGATTAATATATACCTTATGCAATTTTAAAAGGCAATTAAAACTAAAGATGAAGATTTCAAGCATCACGGAAGGCCATGGGCAACAAATATTTAGAGCCATTTTAAAGGGGCCAAAAGAACTGAAGTCGCAAAGGAAAGCTGAAATACCTCTGTGTGATTTCAAATTTTTATAAGGCACGTATATATTTTTTTTATTAAAAAAAATCTAATGGGAAAAAAAATCGAAGGCCCACAGTGGAATTGCACTGGCAACTGAGGCCCAGAGGAGGGCAGTAGAAAGCCGTGAGGAGGAAGCCTCAGAAAGGTTCCTTTGTCTCACCTGGAAAAAGGCTGAGGATTCCAACTTGGCCTTGTGCAAGCTAGGATGGGATTGAGTACTTCTGGCGATGGGATTCCACTGGCGATGGTGTTGGTCAAACTTCGGGAGGAAGACAATCAAATAAAAGTGGAGATATCAGAAAAGTGGCAAAGGTTCAGCTCTGGTGAGCCAAGGAGAGAGAAAGCAGGAAGAGGCATTCTTCACACAATCATCAAACAGCAGTCTAGGGGCAGATGTCCTAGAGAGAGTTCTAGGGGTCTTGGGAACAACACAGTGATGTTTAAAACACTGGGTGTATCCTTGGACCCTGATCTTCTGGTTTTTAAAGTGACAAGGGTAAGGATGGCCCTGCAGGCCAAAGATGCAGAGCTGGGATTAGGGGGCAAGTGCAAGGTCAGATTCTATCTTTATTTAAATATTTGATAACTTGTATATCATGATTTTTTTTGCATTAATTTTTTAATTGAATTAAAATATTATTTATCTTGATTACTGAGTGTTTGGGCACTGCTTAAACTTTGTGCCAGAGGCAAGTGCCTCACTGGGCCTCAGCCTAGTTCTGGCAACAATAAAAACAATAACAACATCTAAAACAAGAAATGGAATTTTAGAGTACATCTATAATATACAATTTTAATCAAAACTGTACCCCAGAATTTCTAAGTGAAATGAATTCTAACATGCCAATCATGTAAATCTACAAATAAAATCATATGTCTATATTAAAGCAAAAAGAAAAAGGGTAGTTTCTGTAACCACTGTGAATATGAAGTTAATGTTCAAATTAATTTGGAAGCTATTTCTGAAATACTGGCTTTAAGATATTGTCTATCGTTTTTCTGCGCTACCTAGAGAAGGGCCCATACGGCGCTGTTCTTGGTTCCCACATAACTTAAAGGGAGACTTTCACAATGTCCAGAGCCCTTGATGTCCTACAAATGAAGGAGGAGGATGTCCTCGAATACCTTGCAGCAGGAACACACCTAGGTGGCACTGACCTTGACTTCCAAGTGGAACAATACATCTACAAAAGGAAAAGTTATGCCATCTACATCATAAATTTGAAGAGAGCCTGGGAGAAGCTTCTGCTGGCAGCTCATGCCATTGTTGCCATTGAAAACCCTGCTCATGTCAGTGTCACATCATCCAGGAATACTAGCCAGCGAGCTGTGCTGAAGTTTGCTGCTGCCACTGGAGCCACTCCTATTGCTGGCCGCTTCACTCTTGGGACCTTCACTAACCAGATCCAGGCAGCCTTCTGGGAGCCCTATTTCTGGTGGTTACTGATCCCAGGGCCAACCACCAGCCTTTCACAGAGGTGTCTTATGTTAACCTGCCCAACATCGCCCTGTGTAACACAGACTCTCCTCTGCCCTATCTGGACATTGCCGTCCCTTGCAACAACAAGGGAGCTCACTCAGTGGGTCTGATGTTATGGATGCTGGTCTAGGAAGTCCTGCGCATGCGTGACACCATCTTCCGTGAACACCCATGGGAGGTCATGCCTGATCTCAACTTCTACAGAAATCCTGAAGAGATTGAAAAGGAAGAGCAGGCCACTGCTGAAAAGGCTGTGACCAAGGAGGAATTTTAGGGTGAATGGACTGCTCCAGCTCCTGAGTTCACTGCTGCTCAACCTGAAGTCACAGGCTGGTCTGAAGGCATGCAGGTGCCCTCCGTGCCTATTCAGCAGTTTCCTACTGAAGACTGGAGCACTCAGCCTGCCACCAAATCCTGGTCTGCAACACTACTGCTCAGGCCACTGAATGGGTAGGAGCAACCACTGAGTGGTCTTAGGTTGTTCTTCCACAAAGTCTGAAACTAAATGGAAATAAGGTTGACAGAAAATAAACAGTTTCTTTAAAAAAATTGTCTATCAACTATCCATCATTAGAAATAAAAAACACTGATTTTAAAAAGAGTTAATATATTCTTTCACTTTAAAAGCATTACTCAAAGATCATTTTATTCAAAAAGGAATAAAATAACATTATCCTGTTTTAGTTTTTTTTCCTAGCTTTATTGAGATGTAATTGATATGTAACATTGTATAAAAATAACATTTTCTGATCTTTATACTGTTAAAAGGTATTTGGGGAGCAGGATTATTTAAAGTTTCAGGGTAAAAGTGAGTTGTATTTTCAAAAAAAAATTTAATTTTGTTCTATTCCAATGATCCCAAAAGGATGATTTCAAAGGGTGCTATCCTTATAGGCCATGTTCTTTCATCTCTTTTCTCTTCATTTTACAGATGAAAAAATAGACTTAAAGAAAGGCCCTTAGCACACAACCCTTTTATAAGGGTTACCCACTCCAGCTTTATTTCCAGCTATCTGCTCCCCCACATTATTCATTTTGGCCATGTGGAAATGAAGTTCCCTCAACCATGCCTTGTGAATATTGATTTCTCTATCTGCAATACAATGTTATTTCCTTCCTTTTGGGGTTCAATGAATTCCTACTCTCACTTAAAAAAATTTAAAACGCCACCTATACTCAAGGGTCATTTACAGGAATCCCAACTCTGAACACATACTCCGTTTGTGTGCTCCTCTGGCACTGTACCATGACATCACACCACCCAGTGATTGATTATTTACATGTCTGTCTCTCCCATTTGATTTTGAGCTCCTTGAAGGTAGAACTATGTCTATTTGAATGTTCCGTGCTTAGTGCAAAGCTTCCTGTCACATAATAGACACTCAACATTTTTATTGAATGAATGAATCATCCTTGCTACCTCTCTCCCCCTCATGCCCCATAGGCTACCTATCATCAAGTTCTCAAATTCATCAATTTTTCTCTATCTTTACCACCACTACTCTGCTTCAAGCTACCATCCTCTATCATCTGGACCACTATAATAGCCTCCTAATTGTCTTACTACTTTCTTCTACTTGTGCCCCTCTGATCTATTCCCTATACAACAGCCAGAATGGTTTTTCTAAAATGTAGATTTTAATATGTCACTGTCCAGCCAGAAATTCATCAGTAGTACTGTAGTTTTTTTTTTTTTAAATAAAATCCAGTGCACTTAACTTGACCTAGACAGAAGCTCATGCTTCCCCATGGTGAGATTATGTTGTCAGACTATGACACGAAATGATAATGATGTCATAAACCCCTTGACAAGCTGAACCATATCAAATACAGCAGTTTCCTTGGTAGAAAATCATTTGAACAAAGCACTGGACATGAATCTTTTTATTTATGTCCTACTTGTGTCCATTTGGACAAATAGTTGTTTAAATACAAACCATAGTAATGGATCTTCTACTACAGGTAAGAATTTACAATCTATTATATTATGCATTCGAGCACTTAAATCAGACAAGGTAGCTGTGTTTAAGAAGTCTGCTGTTTCTTGGATGTTACCATTAGTAAGTCTTTAAGAATTTCTAGGATAATACCTAAGAGTTATCCTTCTGTGTGAAAAATCTAAGCAACATACAAGCATAAAGAGTATAGATGTATTGTCCCCCTGACCCACCCAATCCACCAACCTCAACCCCAAGCAAACTAGATAATACTATGTGAATGAATCTAGCATAGTATCTAACACATGGTAGGTTTCAACAAGGGTTTTTTTCTTGTCCCATCCCCTTTCCCACCATATACATTCACATACACACACACATATACTCAAGTTCATTCACACATGCAAGACACACACTCTCAAAAACTTAGGTATTAGGGTTAGAAAGCCATGATGCAGAGGTAACCTAGGGAATTATACTGATTAGCCAGAGATGTCTCCCAAATTTGGCTTCTAGACTGTGGCTAAGGGCATGACTGAGAGAAGAAAATGACAGTAGAACACTTATGCTTAAAAAAATCATTGATGAAAAGATTTGATTTTGACCTAT
The DNA here is from genome assembly GCF_000325575.1 of Pteropus alecto. Classification (NCBI taxonomy): domain Eukaryota; kingdom Metazoa; phylum Chordata; class Mammalia; order Chiroptera; family Pteropodidae; genus Pteropus; species Pteropus alecto. The sequence goes on from NW_006443567.1 coordinate 2,475,417, forward strand.
AGTGGTAAGCCACAATCAAAACAGGAGAAAACTTGTTTACTTAACACATTTTCTGGTGATACAATCTCTTTGACAGGAGCTAAGCACGTTGAATCAATGGAGATCAGGCTGGACAGTTTTAGAAGACGTCTACTCATCATCGTAATTGGTGTTATGATCATAGCTTTTACCTTTACCTGTTTTTGTTTTCTCCATTATAATTGTGTGGGTGATGAAGCAGAAACGTAAGTTTTACACCTTTGAATTAAGAATGTAAGGTCTGCATGTGTGTGTATGTGTGTACATATAGTGGAGGCTTCATTGTTGTTGTGGTCACTTAATGTTAACTCTAGACTTCTAAAGAGCTACCAATATCTTGTGGGTGGATATTTACACTTAAATTATATCAATTCTTAAATATTCTCAAGTATATTATCAACTTTAGCCAAAGCTGTGTCCTATTTAGGGTTAGGCTGACCCCCAGGCTATTAATTTCATTATAAACTGAGTCTAGGAAAAGAGGACATGACTATCTTAAGACGACAGGGAAAATGAAGAAGGGGAGAGGGAGGGCGTTGGGTCTCTGCATTATAACAACAACAAAACATTTTGGGTAATCTACCATTTTAAGATGTATTAACATGAAAAAATATTCATTGTTGTTCTCATTATCTATCCCTGCCTTTCATGCAGAAGGATCAGGCTGGCCCTGATATTGTGGTTCCCTAAAAATATCCCAATCCAAGGACTGATGACTAAAATATACCAGTACTCCTTTCTTTTGGGTTTAGAGGAATATTGTGAATATAAATATGCATGGATAGATAACTTGCTAGTGTAAGTATAATAAGAAAACAATGACTTCAACTTGTAACATTTTTATAAGTTTAATTTTTGGATTAAATTAAATTGTCTCTCAACAGTAGATTTGAAACAACTTTGTATTTTTCCATATGTAGACTATACGGTTATCTAATGTGGTTGAAACAGTAAAATAGTAGGCATGAATTCAATATGAGTTCATATCTGTAACCTGACTCATGGCTTTTTATCACATTCCAATCTTACTGTGTTCAATTTCCTACTAGAGCCAAAAA
>NW_006443567.1:2476641-2497054 GCF_000325575.1 Pteropus alecto
TACTAGAGCCAAAAAAAAAAAAAAAAAAAAAACCCAAAAGTCTAAACTGACACAGTAAGTTTGTTTTCTGGTGACAGTAAAAATACTCTTTTGTTTTAAATTGCCATACTCTAAATTTTCTTTTTTTTTCAGGGCCAAGAAAGAAGGTATAGCAGTCAAGACATCCAAGTCATCCAAAATATCAATCAATGAATCCAAGACGGCCAGTCCATGCACTTTAGAAACAGAATCCATGCTACTCAATGTAGAGAAGTCATCTGAACCCTCAAGTCCAGAGAAGACATCCACACTATCCAGTACAGAAAAATTAATCAAGCCTTCGAGTCCAGAAATGCCATCGAGACCATCTAGTACAGAAAAGTTAATCAGACCATCAAGTCAAGAAATGCCATCATCTCACCTGGAAAAGTCACATAGAACATGCAGTCTAGAGAAGTCACATAAGCTAACTTGTTCCCATAAGCTAGTCAATCAAGTCAGTTCGTCCTATTCAAATATGGCAGTCAAGTCACCTTGGCCAGCCAGTCTACAATATCCAGTCAAGCCAACTGAGTCATCTTGTCCACCCTGTCCACACAATCAAATTTTGGTACCCACGTCATCTAGTTTGCAGAAATTTGGAACCAGGATGTCCTTTGGACATTCTAACATAAAAACATTAGTTAGCGTAGGTAGGGCAGAAGTGTTATCTAGCCCTCAATCAGTTAAGTCCTGTCAATGCTACCAGGAAAAATGCCTTATGTGCAAAACTACTTCTAAGTCTTTGTCCAATGATATTTCTAAGCCCAAGAAGACAAATGCTCAAAACCCACCTTTTCTATGTGAAATGAAGCCTTTTTCCAAGTCCTTTCATAGGGTAGATTCTAGAGACAATGTAGTCTATGGCAATGCGAGTGACAGTGACAAGATTACATATGACAGTGAGGATGACAGTGATAGGGAGATAATCATTATTTGCAACAGGAAACCCAATGAAGGCACCCCAAATAATTAAGGGCTCAATGAAAATAAAAACCACCTGTGAAGAAGCAAATGTATACCAACTATTTCATCATCTACAGATCACTACAGAGATTAGTCCTGTCCATCTTGGAAGCAATTTATTTGAAAAATATTAATTAAATGCATAACATAGCAAATGATTTTATGGTAATTATCATTGCATTTTAAAGACAGAAGGCTCTTTCGATGTCCCTTACTTAGATCTGGTCACTTGTACGGGAACCATAAACATATACACATACACAAATCTAAAAAGAAATTGTATAACAGGTACCCTGGACTCCCCCTTCCCTTACATTAGCCGTCAATTAAAGCCCCACCCAATTAAGTTTATTTTTTAATGTTTACATATAGTTAGCTGTATGCTTGGTTCTGGCTGAGTTGGGAAAACTCCTGATAGCTATTTCTAATAGCACTGCCTCTTGTGACTGCTACCTAAGGTGAGGCTCCAGCCTCTATCACCCACCCCTAGGGTTCCATGACAGTCTAAGTATTCTAGTTTTCATAACTCTCAAGGCTTTTCATTATTTTTGTTACCCTTCAAAATGGTAAAATGATTTTGCCCTGTTGTACATTCTCAAAAGGTCCCATATGAAGGTCTGATTATCTAACCATTTTCCTTACATGGTACCTTCCCACTCTGAATCAATAGGGATGGAAAGGGGAAGGGAGAACCTTGGAATTATAACTTCCCCACTGATGAGATGTTATCCTTGCCTTCTTCCAGGAGCATGGATGAGAAAAGCAGGTAAAGTCTTAGATTCCCAGCCTATATTCTAGTACAGTGAGGTTAGTCGCCTATAACATCTAGCAGGCATAAGTTAAGTGGCAGTAGCTAGCTTGTACTGCATGTGTACTATTTGTCAGGCATTGTACTAGTGCCTTTATGTTTTGTGGGTCCAAAGGTCACAATCAAGTTTGCTGATTCACTGAAAGGACTCACAAGACTCAATAGCAGGTTATACTCATAGCTAAGCTTTAGTAGAGCAAAAAGAGACAGGCCAAGAACAACAGGAAAAATATATGAATCAGGAGGAATCCAGAGAGGTCAGGCACATGCTTTTGAGTACTTCCCCATCTGGGACCACTTAGGACATGCTTTCTCTAGCAACAAACTAGAGGGGCATGTGCAGAATGTCTCTGTCCAAGAAAGTCTGTTTGAGTCTCTGGGTCTGAGGCTTTTATTAAGAACTGGTCAAATAGGTACATCATGCTACATGACCAGCCATGGCAAGTGAAACTCAGGATCCCAACAATGAAACTAGAAGCATATCATCAGTGTTGACATTTATACAAAGCAATTTTGATAAGCTGATAAGGCATTGTCCATTGCTCCAGGTTTATAAAACATAATCAACAACCATTAACATAAGACATTATGAGAGCCAAATTCCCAGGTGTTGGCCAATAGTCAATCATGGTTCCAGATTCCCTTGAAGACATACAAGGACTAAACAACCAGAGTTGCTGTGTTAACACTTTCTCACACTTCACATATTTTATCAATGCCCAATAGTCCCCCATTATGTGGAGAATTATATGAGTTAACGAAGGCTCTCTAACATATAGTAAGATCACAACTAGTAATTGGTTGAATTGAGATAGTAATCTATGATTAGCTTATGCTCAAACTTTCATTATGCTCTACAGCCTTCTAACTACCAGTTTCTAGGGTACTTGCCCGTTCACGGATTACCCAATCCATTGGTGTGAACAAAATCCCTACTTGACCTTTAAGTAATCTGGCCATTCTCCCAGGCTACCAGGGCATATAAAGATGTATTATGTTCATTCAAATATGACTTCCCCATTGCCTCTGCCTCTAGTGGTGGTCCCCTGGTGGGGTCTGTATCCATCATGAAATTCACAGATGGCACTAAGTAGCTGCTTATGTATAAAAGTGTTAAAAGATGGTATATGCATTTAAAAAGCATTGTAGGAGATTACAGACTTGATTCTCTACTGGCATTACCCTTTTATAAAAGACAATCTATAAAGGGTTAGAATTGTTTTGGGTTAGAAAAGCCTGGTCTTTTTAAAATTCACAAATAGAAGCAAAAGTTCTGATCAAATATTTAAACTATTTACTATGAAAAAAGTTCAAACATATACAAAAGTAGAGCAAGTAGTATAGTGAACACTCATATAAGCATTGCTCAGATTCAGCAATTTATCACTACATGGCTAATCTTGTTTCATTTATATTACCCATTCTTCTCATTTATATCTTTAAAAGACAATGACTTTTAAAATACATAAACATAATACCATTAGCTCATCTAAAAAAATTAATAAAAATTTCTTAATATTTATTATCCAGTCAGTATTCAACTTTCCTCATCCCTCTCCTAATTTGTTTTTGGTTGTTTTGTTCAGATGATGTTGATCAGCATTTGACAGCATCTAAGACTAAGTTTTTTAAAATCAAAATTACAATTTCATGATCTAATCTGGCTTCTTATTGTAGGATGATTTTGGAGTTAATCTGAGCTGTCAGTAGCGTGGAAAATAGGAAAAGTTGAAATTGTATAGTTTTAGTTTAAATTCAACTGATATCTTGGTAGGCGAAGCCAAATAATCTAAGCTCTATTCTCTCTCCCATATGAAGCTAGAGACTTGTAATACTTTAAAAGCTGTGAATATTAATATCTAATAAAAATGACTAACTGCCAGTGACAACTAATGATAATGACATCTTAAGAACAAGTTATCTGCATGACTATGTATGTTCCCTTTTAAACCACAGTTAATTATAGAGTAGGAGTCTACAGAATATTTGAAGCTCTCTCAATATGCAAAATTCTAAGTGCATTAAAGGGGGCTTCACACATAAAACCAGTATAGCATATATAATAAAAATATGTACCATGAGTCAGAGAAGAATTTTGGCGAAAAAAAAATTACCAGTCAAAACTTGCTTGAGCTAATCATTAAAATAATTAAATCCTATCACTCCAATAGATAGTCTTTAGTAATTTTTGGGAATGTCCTGATTTAAGTGAGAGTCCCACATTTCTGGCCTTCTTGTGGCATTGTCTCATCTCTAATGGTACTTTACTCCTTCCTTCTTTCTTGCTCTGTTTCTTTCCCCTCGTTCAGCAAGAGTCAGTGCCATATGCTCAGTCAGCCCATGGCTTCCTTACATTTCAATTCTCCAGAGGCCACTGCAAAGCCAGTTTCAAGCATGATGCTTCCCTCTCAGACTATCCCCACTCTCTTTCTGTTGAATCCACCTTTCTTACACTCATCTCTGAAACTCAAACCTTGCTCCAGGCTATAAGACTGAAATGAATTATATTTTGCTCCTTTTATTCAGTACAGCTCTTTCTAAAAACCCATCACTTAAAAAAAAGTGCCAAAAGGTCAGATTTGAAACATTATTCACATATATTTTTCCAAAAGAAGTTATATAAACAAGGAGTTGAAAGGATGCTTAAAGATCCTCTCTTTTACCCTCCTCGAGGGAAAAGGAGCTATGAAGAGCTAAAAAAAATGCTCATTCAGCAAGAAGAGCACTTGGCACTAGGGTAGAAGAAGTGAGCTGACTGTGGCATAGTGCTGGGGATCACAGATCTTTAAATGGCCACTAAAAAATGTGATACACCAGATATAGGATGTTTATGTTGGTGTCAGGCAGGGACTTATTAAAAGTCTTCAGGTTTATCAGTTTCCAAATTCCTACAGTCCCTGCCTCATGTGTAATCACTAAGAACTAGAAGCAGCAAAGGAAGGGAGATAGAAATAGGAAAATAACTCTGTTGGAGCTTCAGTCAAATATCTCCTAATTGTAACCCATATACAACCCTCAATTATTCCTATGCTGCTGCAACTTTAGAAAACAAGGGTTAAGTATGATTAATTAGTTTTGCAATTATTTATATAATGCATAGAAAGGGCCATCTTTAAAATAAGCAAGGGCTAATTATAGCTTGCATGAAGACCTTTCAGATAGTTTTACTTGTTTAGAATTATCCCTTTATGTGCCTGAATCAAAATAACACATTGAAAAGACTGCTGAAAGAGATAAATAAATTGCCATAAATCTGTCATATATAAGTATTTTACCTTAAAAAACAAAATACAGAAACAATATAGCTATTTTTCTCTGAATAATAGAAATTTGTTAATAAAAAATTCATATATATCTTCTATCATCAATCTCTTCCCTTAGTGACCTATTTTCCTATTTTTAATATTGTATTTAAATGACCAAAACGCAGGTAACTGCAAAGAGGAAAAGAAAAAACAAAGGCTATGGTAATTAATGGCTGGGATATTTAGTCCTGGAAATATGGAGAGTGGACTGAATCTATCATATACAGACTTTCTCTGTAATTTTGCAAAATAAGAAAATCAATGTCAAATTGCATGGCTACAAATTGAAACACAAGAATGTGACTGAGCATCTTACCTTTAATTTCCATATGTTCATCTAAATAAATATAAAGGTGTTCAAAACAAATTAAACAAAATTTTAAATATGATAGGACTACTCACAGATATTATAGATTATTAGCAATAAAGGTAGTCAGCTTCTGAAAGTGATATTTGTTTGAAAAAAGAATATATCACTATTGTGTAAACAAGTCTCATTTGTAAACCTTACTTTTGTTGAAAGAACAATGATGACAGTGAGTGGAATTGTCAAAAATGAAGTTTTCTATGCTGATCTCTTGAGGCTAATATAGGAAACAATATGAACATATCACATAGGCACTTAGAAAACTAAAGCGATGGGTGGTAAGCTATTTCAGGACCCATATGCCAATTGCTAGACCAGTAGATTGTCAGCAAACCAGTCTGGACTATTATACTACTCTAATTCATGTCACTTTCCTTTTGTCATTACTATTACCATATACTAAACAAAAAAGTCTAAAATAGAGATTTGTGATGCTCTAGAGCTTTAAACCACTTTTACGTTGTAGCCAGTCTCCCAAAGAACACCTCCACTATTCATTAACTAGGGTACTGAATGCTGAATTGGAAGAAAAGAAAATTTCTTTGGTGACTATGACATCTCGTGGGCTATTATATATATACGTACATATATATATACATATATCTCACACCAGACTTTGTTGTTTAGTTTCTTTTTCTAAAGTTCACAGTTTATTGTACACTTCTATTGTACCACAGGCAATATGGATTAAGTTTTATTCAAATATGTAAAACCTCAAAAGGTCTACCACACAAACATGCACATTGAAATACTTTTGTAAGAAATACTCAAATAAAAGGAAAAACAAATCCAGGAGATGCTGCAAGGGATATGTGGTTATGGAGTTTAAGAGTAATGAAATATGGGATACTGTAGGGGGTCAAGATAGCGATGTAAGTAAATGCTATGCTGGTACCCTTTCACGGCCACATCAAAATTATAACTAAACTACAGAACAACCATAACTGAGAATTGCCTGAAGTATAGCTGAACAAAAGTCCTACAACTAAGGATATATAGAAGGAGCCACACTGAGACTAGTGGAGGGGTGACGAAGAACACGCTGATCCCATACCTGCATGTGGAGGTTAAAAATTGGGAGGGACATCTCTCTCAGCTGCGGAGATCCCCCGTGAGGAGTGAGAGGTCCCAGCCCCACAGCAGGCTTCCCAGCCCAGGGTTCCAGTGGCAGGGAGAGAAGTCCCCACAACTTCTGGCTGTGGAAACCAGCAGAGTTTGCGGCTGAGTAAGACAAAGGGTGGCTGGAGTCCCGGCTGTTCCTCTTAAAGGGCCTGCATACAAATTTATGTGCTGACAAACTTCAATACTGGGGCAGCAACTTGAAAGGTGCCAGGGACATACAGGGAGGAGCTAAATTGTCTGGCTTCAGGGCAAGAGGGCTAGAGGGGCAGCTTTCTCCCAGACAGAAGTGCTGGCAGAAGACCTAAACTTTTAGGTTAGAGCTTTCTTTCACCACACTTTGTTGAAACTGAGGTTTTTCTCACTATTTCTTGGGTATATGGTTCTTTCTAGGCTATTTTGCAGCAATTTGAGAGTTTTGAGTATCACCTTCCACTCAAACCCTTTGGGAGACCTTGGAGGAGCTTCAAACTGTGACTAGACTTCCAATGGACTCACCAAAGAAGCTTAACTCAACCTTGACCCCGGAGTCTTCTCAGATGCCCAGTGAAGGAGATTCAGCCTGCTTTTCAAGCTGTCTCAGAAGTACTAGTCAAGAACCTTAGGAACGTGACTCTCAACCCTAGTACCGAATTCTCCTCCTTCCTACCAGAATTTTCAGCTCCACGGCAGGACAGAGAAAAGAATTTACAGGGGCTAGGACTGGAGCTGGGTCAAGGATGAGACATGGAGTAAGGACATTGGCAGCTGCTCAGAAAGAAAGGATGCAAAGGATATTACAAGTTATTAGATACCGCATCCTTTCTCTGCTTTGAAAAGACCCACAGGAGAGAAAAATTGAGATTGAATTCAGAAGATTTAGAAGTACCTGTTATTACTGCTTGTATCATGGAGATCCTTCTGATAATATTAGCATGGAGAATAATTATAACATGGAGTCGATTTGCATAAACCTTATTCTTGTACTGGTTTTTTTTTCTTGCTAGTAATTTTAGGATCATTATGCAGCAGCTTGGAAAAGCTACTATATGTTAGGACAGATTGTATACCAATATTTTGATAACCTATGATATAAGTTCTGTGATACCTTTTTTCTTGCATCTCTTGTCTACTTTGATAGCAGTAATTTATAAGAAATCTATGTAGTTTACATACATAGGACTTCAATATACTTCAGTTTCGCCTTTTTATTTGACCCAAAGAAGCACTAATAGGATGCTTGATGATCTCCATGAGAACTTCAACAAAGAGATAGGAAACATAGAAATGGAAATATAAAACATAAAAAAGTACCAGTCAGAAATGAAGAATACAATAACTGAAATTAAAATGTATATACATATTAGAGGAAATCAACAATAGATTAGGTGAAGCAGAGGCTTGAATCAGCAATTTGGAAGATAAGATAGCAGAATACACCCAATCAGAACAGTAACAAGAAAAAAATCCAAAAAAATGAGGATAGTTTAAGGAGCCTCTGGGACAACATCAAGCATAACAACATTCACATCATCGGGGTACCAAAGGAGAAGAGAAAGAGCGAGGAATTGAAAATCTGTTGGAAGAAATAATGACGGAAAACTTCCTTAACCCGGCAAAAGAAATAGACATAGAAGTCCAGGAAGTGCAAAGAGTCCCAAATAAGATGATCCCAAACAGGCCTACACCAAGACACATCATAATTAAAATGTCAAAGTTTAAGACAAAGAGAGGTTCTTAAAAGCAGCAAGAGAAAAACAATTCATTACCTACAAGGGAGGTCCCAAAAGACAGTCAGCTGATTTCTCAAAAGAAACTTTGTAGGCCAGAAGGGATTGGCATGAAATATTCAAAGTGATGAAAAGCAAGGACCTACAATCAAGATCACTCTACCCAGAAAAGCTGTCATTGACAATTGAAGGACAGATAAAGAGCTTCCCAGACAAGAAAGAGCTAAAGGAGTTCAATACCACCAAACCAGTATTACAAGAAATGTTAGAGGGACTTCTTTAAGAAGAAAGAAAATAAAAAGACAAATATATGCTGTCTATAAAAGACTCACTTCAGATCAAAAGATACACATAGACTTCAAGTAAAGGGATGGAAAAAGATATTTCATGAAAGTGGAAAAAACAAACAAAAAAGCTGGAGTGGCCATACTCATAACAGACAAAATAGGTTTTAAAACAAATGCTATAAGAGAGAAAGAAGGACCCAGTAATCCCACTTGCTGGTATTTATCTAAAGAAACCAAAAACACTACTTCAAAGGGACATGTGTATATGTCCCTTTGTTCATTGCAGCATTATGTACAGTAGCCACAATATGGCAACCTGAGTGTCCATCAATGGATGAATGGATAAAGAAGAAGTAGTATATATATACAAATGTAATGTTGCTCAGCAATAGAACAGAATGGAATCTTGCCAAATGCAACTACATGGATGGACCTAGAGGATATTATATTGAGTGGAGTAAGTCAGACAGCGAAGACAAATGCCATATGATTTTACTTATATATGGAACCTAAAGAACAAAATAAATGAACAAAACAGAAACAAAGTCATAGATATCAAGAACATTTTGATGGTTGTCGGATGGGAGGGACATTGTGGGGATGGGTTAAAAAGAGGAAAGGATTGTACTGTATACTTGAAACTAATTAAAATAAATAAATTTTTTAAAAAGAGGAAGGGATTAAGAAGTACAAATTGGTAGTCACAAAATAGTCATGGGAATGTGAAGTATAGCATAATAAATATAGTCAATAATATTGTAATAACTATGTATGGGTCACACAGGTACTAGATTTATCAGGGTGATCACTTCATAAGTTATATAAACAACTATAATTTAAAAATAAAAAATATATATATTTAAAAAAAGGAATAATGGAATACCTTGGTATTATGGGTTGAATTGTGCCCCCTCTTAAATTCACATGTTGAAGTCCTAACCCCCAGGACCTCAGAATGTGACTATTTGGAAAGAGGGTCGCTGCAGATAAAATTAGCTAAGATGAGGTCATACCATAGTAGAGTGAACCCTTAATCCAATATTACTGGTGAAGTTATAGAAAGGGGAGAATGGGACCCAGACAAGCAGAGAAAATGCCAAGTGAAGATTGAAGTTATGCTGCCACAAGCCAAGGAAATACCTGAAGCTAGAAGAGAAGCCTGGAAAAGATCCTTCTCTAGCACCTTCAAAGGGGGACATGGTCCTATTAACACCTTGATCTCAGATTTCTAGGCTTCAGAAATATGAGATAATAAATTTCTGTTGTTTCATCCACCCAATTTATGGTATTCTGTTGTGACAGTCCTAGGAAACTAATATACTTAGCGAAGTTTGCTACTGCCTTAATAATAGCTAACATAAAATAATAGAAAAATAAGAAAGGAGTGCTAAGAAGGAAGTGTCTTTTCACACTCCATCCCTTGCACTGACTCCTCCCCACTGTAAAAGCAGTGACTAAAATGATTGTATGGAATTTAATATGCTTTAGGTCACATGTCACTAGTGGGTAAAGACACTACCTTGAAGGGTAACTTGTGTTTGTCATGCTCTCCGTATAACCTATGACTGTCTTTGTGAGGCAGCCCTGTGGTTCTTATCCATTTTGCTTGTTGAGTAAGTACTCTGGAGTCTGTTTTAAAACTCTAGTTCTCTTTCTTTCTCTTTCTCTCTCTCTCTCGCTCTCACTCTCGCTCTCTCGCTCTTGCTGTCTCTCCCCACCTTTCTCTCCCTACACACATATGAATATGCAGTTTGGTACCAAGATTACAATTCAAGTACAAAATCAAAAGCCCTCTTCTTAAGTCAAAAGTCTAGGCTGTATCCACATTCTACCTCTTAACAGTGCTCTGTATTTGGTTATTGGGTCTCAGCCATCCATTAATGAATAAATCAGTCCTTTGGTTTTGATTTGGTTATTGAAGGGAAATGAGTGATCCCCAAAACCCTAAACAAATCCTGTCCAAGTACCACAAGCCCAGTTAACACCAGTTCAACTTCTTTGGAAGAAACTCTTCCAAGAAATTTATTTTTTGAAATTATGACATTTGTTATATATTCATGGTGCTCCAAACACTCTACTGAGTGATGTACATTGAATGAACATCAGTCAGACTCTGCCCTCAAACAGCTTCTATTCTGTGGAAGAGACGGTCCACCCAGAAAAAAAAAATCTCTACTAAAATCAGTCTGGAAGGAAAAATCAAGTCTTCAAAATTAGAGCCAACATTTGTAAAACATGCAATATTATAAACTTGGACTATTGCTGTGGCCACATTGGACCTCTGATAGTTAGAGATATTTTAGTTTAGGATTTTTATTCACATTCTAAGGCAGCGGTCCCCAACCTTTTTGGCACCAGGGACCAGTGCTCCTATGACAATCTAATGCCTGATGATCTGAGGTGGAGCTGAGGCAGTGATGCTAGCGCTGGGGAGTACCTGCAAATATAGATGAAGCTTTGCTCATGGGCCTGCTGCTCATCTCCTGTTGCGTGGACTGATACCCAACAGGCTGTGGATAAGTATGCGGCCCAGGGATTGGGGACCCCAACTCTAAGGGTAATGGCTATAATCTTACTAGAAAAAATTTCATTGTACCAGCTCAAGGGGTGAGTCCAGGAAAGGACTCAGGAATAGGGTTGCCATATTTACCAAATAAAAACACAGGATGCCCAGTTAAATTTGAATTTCACATAAACTGAATAATACTTTGGTATGCCTATGTCAAGAATATTCAGTTTATCTGAAATGCAGAATTAACTGGGTCTCTTGTATTTTATCTGGCAACCTTACTCAGGGAGGACAAATAGAGATTATATATGAACAGATTAGATAGTCAATTTGCTTACCAGACATAACTTCTTGAGGTTTAACCTGGTATGTTTATAGCTCTGGGAGGGTGAGCCCTTTATACAATGCGATTCCACTCTCCTAACCCTGGCTGAATCAAAAGTAGACAACTGACCTTCTGAGAGCACGTAAATTAATTGACTATCAGATTTGGTTTCTTGAGAATTTTCTATAAGAGACACAGAGATTCTAGTGAAAGAAGTATGTGGATGCTTGAATTAAATAACATGTAGAGTCAGGCTGGGAAGTCATGTTAGGTAGAAAATAGAAGATAATGGTCAAAAGAAAGAAGAGACAGAGAACATAGAAGAGAGACACTGCGTGGTCACTGAGAGAAAGAGCAAGTAACCTCAGTTTCTGCTTACCAAGTCTAGTTTCAATCACTCTCTGGCTTGGCTGTACTTCACAGTCCAGACATCTGTAATCATGTCTGTTGTATTCTTATAATAAATTTCCCTTTCTTAAGATAGCTTGACTGAGTTTCTACTCCTTGATACCACTGATCCTTGACTAAGACATGGTATGACCTCTTAAGGTTAGAACAAGAATGACAAATGGCTTTCATCTCAGGTGACTACTCTGATCTATTCACGTTACTGTGTAGAGGGCTAGATTGCAAAAGATTATGGGATTACTTCCAATTCATGACAAAGAGTGCTACCATTGACTAGCACTGTCTGCTATGAACATGGGAGTAGGAAGTGGCAACATATGTGCCATATATTTGCCATCCCTGCAGTTAAGGAAGAAATTGAAAAAAGCATATGTCTTCCTCTACAAGATGCCAAAGGTCACTGTGGATCTACATTATGGAAATATAAGGTACACAGAAAAATTCAAAATATACATAATTTTATCACCTATAATAACAGCAGTTTGCTGAACTTTTGCCTGTTCCTGTCTATTCTTTATACTTATGTAATTCTTAATTTCTTTCTGTGGAAAGTCACCAATAGAAATGAATATGAATCAATTAGTTTCCTGGCAAGTTTCATTTGGACTACGTTAATATTTAAACAGTTCATGGAAAAATATGTCAAGGCTATAAATAAATTCTCTGTACATTTGCGATCATGAATATTGTTTATGATCTGGGCCAAGAACAAAATTCAGTTCAGGAAATTACCATATATTCCCGAGGCAGCCATGGTTTAAACCAAAGAAGACTTTTCCTACTAAATAATAATAATTAATAACAACTAATATTAATATGGCACTTGACAGGCTGTCAGAAAGTGAAGTAGTCTCACGTCTCTCTATTAAATACAAATTGCTGATATCAGGGACTTTGTACATATTACAAATATGTATGTACACCATCCAGGAAGAATCATCACTAAGGTGGAGTGAATCAGGGCAATTATTAAGAGTCTTGTACTTTAGAGAACACCAAATATCTGGTAGACTGAGAAATAACTGAGAGTGGCAGCACAAATAAGGAAGATCTAGTGAATGCTTAAAAAGAAAACTGCTCTTTGTTGAAAATACACACTATTGGCCCACAAAGTCTATTCCACCCTTTTGTGATTTTTCTATTCCTTTAACCTAGAAGTACCCAAATTCATTTGTATAACAGTGTTGGGGCGGGGAGGGGAATGGTTCTGTTCAAGACTCAGGGCATTAGACCTGGCTAAAACATCTGTGGAAGCCTGTGGGTCACTGAAAACATGCCTGCTCCATGGTAAATTCAGTCATTAATGACAGGAGATTGCCCAGTAGTTATAGAATAATAGTTACCAGAGAAATAGCTTAATTATTAATTATGATTTATAGCTGAACAGGAGTTGAGACATGTCAATTATAGTCTTAGTAGTTATGCAGGAGAGGAGCTAATTCTTGTGAAGTGACAAGACCATTGTTTCTTAGAAGTCTATGTTCTATCTTATCGCCAGGGTGATTCTGGACAATCTATTAGTGTGTGTAGACAAAGAAGTGGAAGCGGTTTTACTCTGAATGTTAATAAAATGTACAGTGTAAGTACTTAATTTATTTGATGGGTTTAGTCTTATTTTTATTGTTAGGTGTTCTCTCTTCAACCCACAATTGATTAGGAAGATTTTCATAACCCACAGGTATGGTAATATGGTGTGGGAAGGGTAGAGTAAGGAGGAAGAGTTGAATATTGAAAGGTAGGCCAACTGGGGCAGAGAGGAAACTTGGCCCTCCCAACAACTGTAAAGCAGAAGTTACTGGGCAGAGAAAATAGCTGAAACTATAGATGGTAAAACAATGTCACCTAGAACTAGGCAGAAGTAAGTAAATAATCTAGGATGAAATATTCTGAAATGTAAAACATAAATAGTATATAATCTGTAATTAATGTTTATTAAAAATGCAGTGGATGAATATAAAAAAATAAGCTATTACGTAGGGTAATTGACAAGGTGATCTGAGAGGCAGTAGGTGAGTGAACCATCCTGATACACCCAAATAGTTTACTTATTGATATTTAAATCCAATCACCATAGATTCATTACTTTGGCTCAGCATTGCTCATTCCCTATAGTCCTTTATAAACATCTAAACACTTTTGGAAGTCCCCAAATTCTTAGATTGAAAAGGATTATTAGATCTTGTTCATCTATTCGTAAGGGGGGATTGCAGAAGAGCCCTGGGCTCTTGAGGCAGGGGCTAGAAAAGGGTAGGGAGCATGGGAGTTTAAGGTCTAGTACACACCTGTTGGGATGTTTCTGGTGGAGACTGAATGCCTAATCAAGTGAGGATAAAGATACACGCTGCTTGTTACAAACAGTGTCATCTGATCTGTCTGGCTATAAAGTCTGGGGTGCCCAGAAGTATTCTAACATCTTGTGGAAGGTATGTATGAGGAATAGAACCTGATCAGGCTCTGAAGGCAGAAGTTAGTTTCATGAGCAGGTGGCCCCAACTCCCATGGCACGTCCTTCTGCCATACTGCTGCCCCTCCCTTAATTCACACCTGTGGCCTCATGATAAGTTACCTATGACAAAACATCTTAAGATAAAAAATAAATACATGAGCCTGGTTTACACATAACTTTGCATCTGAAAGTGGTGACTGCAGCATTATAACTCCACTACGGGGAGGCCTGAGAAGACACTGGTAAAGGGAAATCTTCCCAGGGGACAGAACTTTGAGTAGCACATCTGGCTGGCAATCATGCCTAAGAGAGAAAACCTGAGGTACAGGGCTAATCTGATTCACAGGAAGTGACCAATGGGTTGGCCAGGTCCTTAGAAGAAGTTTCTAAGAGCAATCTAAATAGCGCCACTTGGAAACCTGAAATTTTATCTGCTTAAAAATGGCATAAAAATTCATAAGTCAGAAGTAATAAATCATACAATCCTCTCATTTTCCTATGGGGAAAATAAGGTCCAGAGAGTGTACATGATTGGTCCAAGGGGAACTCTAGATTTCAACCAGAATTGACATCTCTTTGATCTCAGTTTAGGGCTCTCCCCATAACATAGATAATCATTCATTCCTTTGTCAACAATTCCTGAGCTTCCACAGTGTGTCATGCTCTTCTCTGGGAGACAGGGATAAAGATAAATAAGGCATGGTCTCTGCCCTCAAGAAGCTCTTGTTTTTGTCATTGTTTTGTGCATGTTTGTGTATTCTAGTTATATCCTGTGAAAAGAAATAAGTGAAACCAAAATGGCAACTACCTTTTCATGTAGAGGACACTAAATACTTGCTGAAAAGTGACAAATGGAATTACAAATGCTAAAAAGTGAGCCACTAAGAACTATATGACTTAAAAATAAAACAGATACCAACAGAGATATTAATGAATTCAGGGTTGGATTTGATAGTTAAAGGGAGTTTGCATCACTATCACTGCTGGGAAGAGAGCCATTTTTAATGGATCTTGATGGCTTCCTGCCTGAGTCTTAGTATCCAAATGTTGGCCTTGGTGAAATAAAATTTGAATTAATTGATCAGGAAGACTGGAGGATGGTGCAATATGCTATTATTTTAAACAGTGGAAAGTGGCTGAAATAAAGCTGTTGAATACCCACCCAATTCGTTAATTTTCAGATCCGAACTTCCAAATCTATTCTTTGATTTCTTATGAAGCTCCATCACCTTCCCCATTGACCTTTCTCCCAAAAACTAAACTCTGCCTAAAAGATGGACTGCTCACTCCTGTGCATTCTCTTTGTCTAACATCATTTAATTCCCTCTCCCCATCTCAGCCTTCTTTCCTGTCTTAGAGGAAAAAGGTTGCCGCCTCCCCTCTCAAACTTGAACCTCATTTTTCTCCAGTCAATTCCTTACTTCATTTCACACCCAGCTTCCTCAATTATCTTCTCTTTCTGAAATGTTTAGCGTCTCCTTTCTACAGAATCCTTCTCTCTTTGCTTTTAAACAGGTATAGGGTCTCCTTTAGTTTGGGGGAAAAAAGTTGCTTAATCCTGAAGGTCCGCCTAGCTACTGTACAATCTTTTTCCCTTCAACCAACATCAAGCTTTGCAAATTAATGGTTTATACCTAAAAACTCCTGCAATCTGGCTTGCAGCCAAACTACCACTGAAACTGTACTCATTAAGCTCATGCAGGATTTCCGAAGCATTAAATGAAAGAGCTTTTCTCAGTTCCGATTTCCCTTGTTCAGGAATAGATTTCTGAGGTTTAGAGCATCTTATACCAAGCTCTAATACCACATATTCCATGCGTACTGGACATTTTTATTTGAGCATTTGACTGTTACTTCAACACAGTTAAAACAGATCTCACAATTTCCTCCACTGATATTCCCCCTGAATAATTTTCCTACTCATAACTGATGGTAAGTTCTATGAGAGCAGGGATCATGTACATTACTATAACTATGTCACACTGCTTGGATGTAGGCAATATTCACTAAAAATCTGTTGAAATGAATAAATGAATGAACATCATTTTCCCAACTCACCGACCTCAATTCCTTAGAGTCACTTTGGATACCCTTCTCTCCTTTGCCTCATAAATTAAATCGGTGATCAAATCTTGTCAATTATGCCTTCAAAATGTGGTAGTTCAGGGTATGAATTTGGAGTCAGGTGGACCTGTTTGACTCTTTGCTGTTATTTCTTAGCTGTGACTATGGGTAAGTTCCTTAACCTCTCAGTTTCTTAATCTATAACATGAGGATAATAGTGGTAGTGAGAATAAATGAGATAATGTGTGTAAAGTGCTTAGCACAGTGGCTGGCACATAGCAAGTATTCAATAAATGACAGCTATCAAAATTATCTTCCACTACTCCACAGTGTGAACTCATACTCACCTAGGGAGGTCTACTTGCTACTTGCTGTTTCTCTTGGCTGGAATGCTCTCCTTCCCTTCTGCCCATCCAAATACTAGACACTTTTTTTTTTATTTTATTTTTGAAAGCAACACATATTCATAGTTAAAAAAAATAGATTAATAAGACATAATGAAAAAGAGCAGACCCCCTACTACATCTTTCTCAACTTCTGATCTGTACTAACACTTTCAATAATTGTAACTGTTTCTTCTAGTATTTACTTCCATATTTCTATATAATGTCTTACACTGATGTTTCTTGACCTTTTGATTTTTGGATAGCACTTATTGCCTTCTTATTGTGGAAGATAAAGATTTAGACCTCTTACAACACCAACCTTTCCAACTTGTTTTCCCTTCATCCTACACAAGTCTTAATTTGGTATATCAGTAAGGCAGTGTTTTCATTGTTATGGCTATGTAAATGTCTTTCACTTGGGAGCTTAGTAACATTTTATGATGATTCATTTACTTTCTTGAGCAACTTTTAGTTTTTCCTGGAGTTAAAAACTGTCTTGGTTTTTGTTAGTTTGCTTGCTTCGCTTCCTATGTATCGATCACTAATTCTTCATTAATTTTTCCCATACAGTTGTAAAACCACTCTGAATACTATTCTCAACATGGTCAAACATATCAAATAACCTATCAGTTAATTTTTAAAAATTCTCCAGAGACATTCCTCCTATATTCCTCCATCTTCCTACTCTCCTCTGGCCTGGCTGCTTTCTAGGTATGCCACAGAGCTATTTATTTTGAACTCTCTTTTGTTATCATCTGGGGAATTCTCTCTCTCTTTTATGTTCATCCTGTTTTCTGGGCCTCATGTCTTCTGCTTTCTTGGTTTAATCTCTCATATGATATAATGCATATCAGTGGCTTCCAGAGAAGGGAGGTTTAAATTTTGTATCATTTACTTATCCTCAACATGACCCATTGTTCCTGTATACAGGTCCACTTGCCATTTACTGGAATATTTTCACCTCCATCTCTTTGCCATTGGTCTCGGTTAGAATGCTCTCCAACTTCCTGTCTGCATACCCAAATGCTATTTGTATTTTCAAACTAATGCTTATTTTTAAGAAAATAATACATGTACATAGTTTAAAGTTAGTCATAAGACTTGCAAAGAGAAAAAAATAGAAACCCTTTATCCCATTCCTTTCCATTCTCAATTTATGCTCCTAAAAGCAAGTACTTTTCATTATTTTAGCTGTTTCTTCTCATATTTGTTTCCTTATTTCTAAATAATATAACTATACTGATATATTTTAACTTAACAACTTCTTAGTATAGAAGATAAAGATTTAGTCTTTTTATGCCATAACCTCTCTAACCTCTTCTATATTCTCCCAATGTAGTTTGGGAGGATGTAGAATTCTGAATTAAAAATCATTTTCTCATAATCTTGGAGGCCAGACTATATCTCAGTGAATTCATTGTGGTCCCTAGTGATCATCTCTTCCCTTCCAGTGTAATAAAATACCCCCATCTTTTTAACAGTCCGTTCTAGAACCATGCATGCCTTTGATATCATAATTACTAGAATATACCAACTTCTCTTTTTTGAAAAGCAAAGCAACATTAGAGCATCCATAATCCCCGTGGATTTCCACTGTTCTCCATGATTACTAACCTCATTTATCAGTACCCTCAATGTAATTAATATGGGCTGTTTGGAGCACTATAACAGAGAGCCCTGATCTCATCTGACAAAGTAGCATTTAAGCTAAGATCTGAAAGATGAATAGCAAAGGCTGTGTGAAAGCATTCCAGCAGAGATGGTTGTGTGTGCAAAAGCTGTCAGGAGAGAAGGAGCTTTGGGAACTCAAGAGATGAAAGGTGTCCAGTAGGGTGGAGCTTGGTGAGTGAGGGGGAGAACAGGCTCATCTGAGGCCATAGAAGAAGGCAGGGGTCAGAGAATTCAGGGCATTGTAGATGATGGTAGAGCAAGATTTGGGACATCCTAATAGCAATGAGAAGCTACTGAATAGTCATAAGCAGGGCAGTGATTTGATCTGATTTACCTTCCAAAGAGTTCTATAGTTGCATTATGAAGAATGAATTGGAGAGGGCCAATAGTTAGGAAAATATGGGTAAAATTAGTCTTAAATAACATTAAGGCCAGCCTTGGAAGGGAGAAAAAAATTTCAAGGGGCAAATGGTAGTCTTAGCGGGTATGTTTGAAAGCTCAGCAGAGAAAGTTGAATTTCTTTAACTTGCTGATGGCAGTGATTTAGATGCTGATATAACAGCTTCAATTTTTCTTCTTCCTTTTTTTAGTATTAAATGGAGGAAGTGATTCCTTCTTACCATTTTCTTCCTGCTGGATCCCCGAATTGCTCATCAACTGACTGATTCCAGAAGCAGTTTGATCCTCTCCTTTGCAATTGTGGACTGCATCCAGTGTCCTAGAAGTTGTTCCACCCATTTGCCATGGTGAGATTTCTGAGGGATTGAGGTAGAGGAAGGAAAGAACAAGGAGGTCAATATAGAAGAAGGGCTTATGAGGGACTTGCACAGAAATGGGGCAACAGAATTAAAAATAGCTAAGGAAGAACACTTTCCTTTTCTTTTATCCAACAGTAAACATTATATCTAGTCAAAATGTAATAAGGACGGAGGACTGCTTCCTCGCAATTCCTGCCTACAGGAAACTGGGGCTTCTGCTGCAGTCAGCTGATACACCACAAGAGTTGGTGTTATATACCATGGCTTCTGACAGTTTAGACTGGTGGGAGTTAGTTTTTGCAGTTCTGTTTATGGAGTTGGCCCAATGAAAATGCAGGCTGATGGTCTGCTTTTCATAGTCATTGACACGAGCTTTCTACAACACCTGGGTTTTCTTTAGAAACTGTGAAGAGGCACTGAAAATAACAAAAACAATTTCTTCTTGTCTTAAAAAAACTCACAAAGGAAAGTAACTCTAGAGGACTTGTGTGAGAGGAACTCTAATTTCAGGTTGAGTTTGGATATGGAAAAAAATTACCTTGCAGTAAATTTCATGTTTTGCTGAGCATATTCTGATTTGTGTGGAATTGCATTTTTATAGTCAAGCAAATTAGTCTGGACCCATGAGTATAGGTGTTGTGATGAAATTAGGAGGACATAGAGATAGTGTAATTATAATAACATAAAATATGGCAAACAATACTGCTATATCTCGCTTTGCTTTTAGCTAGGCAACATGGCAATGGCATGTGAGATAATACTCAATAATGTGTGAGAGAACACTGTAAAACAATTTCCAGTTCTCTCATTTTTTCAAGTCGACCTGTTTGAATTCATAAGCAAAGTACATGTCTCCATTTGTTTAACAAAATTGCATACAAAAAGATATCACTGTTTACTAGTAAGCACTTGCATCCCCAAATATCTAAATCCATTTTCTATACCTATTTTATTGATAAGGATGCATTTTATTGATAAGCATCCTAGACTTATGCCTAGAACAAATGATAATAAGCTCTTCCACTCCCAAATTCCAGTATCTAGAACAGGGCCTGCTATCTAGTAGGTGTTCAACAAAGAATTAGTAAGTTAAATTATATTAGTTGCTGTTTCAATAAAAAGCCAGAAAATAAACTGTACTTGAAAATAAATTTCTGAAATAGTAGACAGCAAAAGCTTAGATCCATTTTGCAATAAAAATACCCTAATATCTGATTTATATATAACAAATCTCAAAAATCATTAGGTATAGCCTCAAGTGTGAGCA
>NW_006443567.1:2497137-2499215 GCF_000325575.1 Pteropus alecto
CGATTAGGACTTTGGGAACATACTTTAAGTCTCCTGCTTTTGTACTTCATTGGGGATGGGCTACTCACTCACAGCATCAAGTTCAAATTTCATAGGGTGTTTCTGAAGATCCTTTTGGGGTTTAGTTCATTCAGGCCGCTCCCACCCACATATCCTGGGTGTCCGCCCAAGCAGCGTGCTCTTTCTTGGCTTGTCCTGCACTTTCTCATCGACCTCTGCCTCCACTCTGGACTTTGCCCACTGGACTCTTTTGTCAGCTCCTGTAAAGTCTTCTCACATTTTAAGGTCCAGTTTAACCTTCAGCGCATTCAGGAAAGCTTCCCAAACCCCCTTTTCAGATGCAATATTGCTCCCCTCGATTTTTTGAACCTCTACTCCAGCAGCCATTACTTTCTAACGCGTTGTTTCTGTATGCGGGTATTCCAGATACCCGTATTACGCTGCGGCCACCCTGTTCGGGAGGTCTTTCAAGCAGTTGCTACGTCCAGCCCGTAGTGTTCGGGAGGTCTTTTAAGCAGTTGCTACGTCCAGCCCCTAGCACGGGGCCTGGTACAAAGAAAATGCCCAGTAAAGATTTGAAGTGAGTTGGAACCCCTGAGGGGAAAAGGAGAAGAGCCTGTGGTTAGTAGTAAAGGCCCTTCACGACCTAAGGGGAGTCCCGTGATGTAGCTGGACACTGTCCCCAGCTCTAGACTGGCAGAATTTGGGGCAGCTGAAAGCTCTGATAAATGTCTTTGAACTCTCTTTATTTAGTTCTCCCTTACTTTCACAGAGGAATCTGAAAGTTCTTCAACAGCCTCAGGGCAAGCTGTAAAGGGCGGTGCAAACTGGGTGAGGTGGAGGTTGGGATGCCCAGGCTCTTGGCAAGTCTAGACTCAACTTTCATATTTCATTCTTAATCTTTCGCAAATTCCAGTTATAAACTAGGGGCCAGACCATGTAGACGGTTTCACAATGTTCGCGCCCTAGGAAAGGCTGCCAGCATTCAGGGCTTTACTTTATTTATCGCTCTCGCATTTCCTACCACAGGGAATCTACCGAGCACTCCTGGCCTTCACATCTGGTGTTAACAACTACGGTTCAGCCCGGCGGTCTCGGCCGCTTCCTCCTTCAACCCTCTGGGCAAACCCTATACGAGCGAACGGGGGAGCTCCCGGCCCACAGTACAAGGCGGAATCTGGGCACGATTGGACTACAACTCCCAGGTTGCTCCGGGAGAAGTGCGGGGGGAGGGGTGGGGTTTGAGATTAGGCGGCGGGTGGCAGGGAAATCCCGCCCCGCTGCGCAGCAGCAAAGACACAAAGCCTGACTTTACAACCTCATAGAGAAAGTGGAAGTAAGACGGCTTAGGTGGGAAGCAGGAAGAAAAAAAGAACCAGTGGAAGGACAGACACGTAGGTGGGAGGAGGTGATGGTAGCGGGGAGACCTGCGCCTTTCCAGATGAGGAGGGGGCGGCTTTCATAACTAGTGCCCCGCCCCGCCCGCGCCGATCGTCTCCACAGTGCCCTGCCGTCTTCGCTCAGAGCCTGGCTGCCTCGTGGGCTCCGGGCGGGCCGATAGGCGGCACTGTGGTTCCCTAGACCCGGTGCGGGACGAAAGCGCGGGGCGGCGCGGCCGCCGCGGACCGCGGAGGGGCCGCAAGCGAAGAGGCTCCGCGGAAGAGTTAGGGCCGGGGCAGGGGAGGCTGTGACTCTCGACCCGGCCAGGGGAGTAGTGCCGGGCTGAGGTTAGGTGAGGCGCGGGGTGAATCGGAGAGTCCCCCCGTTCCCCGAGTGGGGCGGAAACACGCGGGCTGACCAGCGGAGAGGGCGGACGGTGGCACCGTGAGGGGGAAGAGTGCAGACCGCGGGGGCCAAGCCCGGCACTGGAGGAGAAATAGGGACGCCCCTTCCCCGCAGGAGGAGCCTAGAGCTCCTCCGCCTTCCCTCCCCCGCGCGTCGGGTTCGCCTTCTCGTTGGGCTGTGGCGACGCGGCGGTTCCGGGGCCAGATAAGGGGGAGCGACGGGGTCGCCGCCCCTAGGACGGGCGGGCCGTGAGGGAGGCGGGGCGGGGGCAGAACGCAGAGCCGTGGAGGGCG
>NW_006443567.1:2499272-2543074 GCF_000325575.1 Pteropus alecto
GGGGGGGGGGCCCCTGCCTCTCGTGCGCTTCGCGCCGCCGGCCCACGCCGCAGTGTGTTCTGTGGACGGCACCTTCCCAGACAGCCCGGCAGAGCCCAGCTCGGCGCCCCCAGCCTTGGACGCGATGTACCGCCGGAGCTTTCATCGCTTTGTAAGTATAGTCGCTGTGGCTCCAGGCGGGCTGGTTCGCCGGCTCGTCAGCCCCTCCTCTGGGTCCCTCTGAACAGTTTTCTGAGGAGATAAGTGCATCTGTGGGAGACACCACCACCACCCCCTTCCCTGAAACACGCTGTCCCGGCGTCCGGGGTGGGGAGGCAGGTAAGGCTCTCAGAGCCCCCCACCCTGGACAATTTAAGTAGAGCTTCCCGAGGCCGTTACAAACTCCGCCTCAGACGAGGGGCCGCCTCGGGCTGAATGGCGGACAGACCCAGGGGCCCCTCGGTTTGCCAATTAGTCGAAGATGGCGTTTTATTATCAGGGAGGTAGCTTTCTTTTGTTTCCTCAGCCGCGAGCACGTGGAGGTAAACGTAGACCTGTCTCTGTGGCCCAAAAAAGAGACCCGGGGGGCTGAGGGGGCCGGAGGCGAGGGCAGAACTCAGCCTTGCCTGGGGCGCGGGAGGCCGGCTGAAGACCGGAGGCCGTGCAAACTTCGGAGATCCAGTCTAAAAAGCTCACCTTTAGGGAGGGGCTGATAAAAGCTTGGGTAATTGTCAGAATGGTCTGGATGGATGTGGAGACGCCAGGAGGCGGTACTGGCGCTGTTGAGCGCCGCGTCTGAAGCCTCGCGGAGCACTAACGCCCCATACATTAAACCCCTGGGAGAAGGCAGGCTGCGGCTGGACTCCTGTGCTCACGTTTACCCCCTTCCAAGTCGCCAGAACGAGGAATGTCTTTCCATGGGAGTTGAGCATAGGGAAAAGCGATTTCTGCCTCTTGACTTTTTTGAGTAACCTGTTTTACTCCTAGAGGGTACATTAAAAATGGAGCAAAACAGGGACCATGACTTATGTGCTGCTATTTGTAGTAACTTTCTTAATTGCAAGATGAGGTGGCGGGAATAGGATTTTATTTCTGCCGATTTTTCTGTCGTTAGGAAAAATGGTTGATTGTTGTGCCCTGCCCCTGAACCCCTTACCGTATAGGTTTGAGAACTTGTCGATTTGGTTCTTTTAATGCGATTATTCTTAATCAAAGCATCGCTGACATTTTCATGCGGCGCATGATTTTGCTCTCTTTTTTTTTTCTGCATTGGAAACTTTCACAAATGTACCCTGGCTAAAAGAAAATTGTACATTCCTTCTTCAGGATGTTATTATCATAAGAGTGCTACATTAATGTTTTCCTAAATGTTTACCTTATGCAGAAACATGTCTTATGAAATTGGAGCAGATTACCTGTGGCACAGCATTACAGATTGTACATATCAAGGATCTTGAAATCCATAGGAATTGTCTTGTACTGGATGCTTTGCTAAAGCATGTGACTAAAATTGGTTTCTCACATTTAACCTGAGAAGGTATAAGAGCATTGTACTTCGTAATTCTATTTCACATAGATTCTTGTGATTTTGGAGTGTTGTTTGGGGGTGACAAAAAGGGAAAGGTGACAAAGAGCTAATTGTAATATTTGGGAAAATGATAATCTTTTCACATGGCACTCTTGTGATGGAAAACAAAACTGGACTCCGGTTCGTAATAAATTCATTAGCTCAAAATTAAGATATTGACATCCTTGTTTTTTTTTTTTTTAAGGATTTGAACATTTGAAACCAAACAACCCAGATATTGGTCTTTTAAAAGCCCCGTTTGCTTTTCTTTTGCTAAGAGTGATCTGCATTGTATGAGTATAGTAATTAAGCATTGCTGGCCCGGGACGCCAGAACATAGCAGTAGAATTTGTAGCCATTCTTGAATCGAGGTGCCAGCCTTCAGGTTTGAGGCTAGTACTTTGCATCCCAGACCAAGATCTCTGCAGAGGATCACTTAAGCTCACAGTGAAATGAGCTTTGACCTCATTGTTTTAACTGGAATACCCAACTGCTCACATTTTCCTGAGCAACCATGACTATGGTAAGTCTCAGGAACTTGTACCAGTGCAGTAAACTGGAAGGTGCTCAGGAGTTGTATCAGCCCTAGATCTAAGGCAAGGAATTAATCTGCAAACCATTGGATTGAATGTGAAACATGCTATGGAATACTCATTGCTAAAATATGACTTCAAAATTTGCAAGAGGGGGGGCAGATTTTATCTCCCTAGATCTGTAAGCCACATGTCCTCATATAATTGGCCTGGTAGGGATTTGAGGAGGCACTTCCATTTAAATCACTAGAAGGCTACCATTCATTTAAGATTTAGGTTGGACTTTTGAGATTTGCACAGCAGTGTAGGTATAGTCCAGTTGTGTGCTGTTTTATGATTGCTTTTATATTTCAGAGACAGGGCTATGAATTCTTACCAAAATTAAGTGGGTTTTTTTGTGTACCTAAAGTCTGAAATTGACTTTGAATGTGAAATAAATTACAATGGTGGTGGTGTTTGTCACTGAAAACTAGATGCTACATGTTAGGACAGGGCTTTACATTTTAAACCTGACATGGCAAGTAAATGTCTCTTGGGAGCATCATCATCTGTGGCTTAGTAGTGTTTGCTGAATGGTTTTAAAAAGGCCACTTATTTCCCCAGGATCTCCAATTTCAAGCTCAAAGAAATAGTGATTCATTGTATATTTTAAAGACATGGCCTTGATGTCTTTGCCATTAATAATTGCCTTCTTTCCCTTCTGAAGAATTATGATTTCCCTTTTGACAGTTTTGAAGTAGAAAGAAATTGGTGGATTTGGTGTAGGATTTTAGGATTTAGGCATGTAAGGGGTGTCTTAAAAGGTTTGAGTTGGATGCCTTTGAGTATAATAAAAGCACTGCCTATTCCCAGTCAACATCTCCATTCTCCATAAATATAATAAATAAATAATAGCTTTGTCTATACAATTAATTTCCTTTAAAGATATGTTTAATTGGAAGTCTGGACTAGCTGAGACTTAGGGTCAGGGACTTTTATGTTATCTTGTCTTTTACTCTTCATAACGTTCTTAGTGATAGCAGTAACATTTTCACGGGGACTTAAAGGTTTAACGAGAGTCTAAACAAGAATTCCCCCCTTTTTGACTTATTAAATTATTTCATGCTGAATGATGTGTAAAATGGGAAATCTATTTAGGAATGAATTACTGTTAAAATAAACATTATTATTTATTAAATAACCTGAAAACAAGTATTTATCTTCTTTTCCTGATCTGCCTCGTATGGATTAAGCAACATAAAACTCTGTATATCTTCTAAATAGCTTATATAAGGATTTATCATTTGCTCCTTCTGTTTATGATTATTACTCATAATTCAACCCTTTAGTGGGTAATATCGAGTACAAATCATGTACTTTCTAGTGCTCTTAATGAACTTTTAGCAGAGGTGAGATTCAGCAGGTGATGCTAGCCATTTCCATACTGCTACAGTTGTCCAAATGAGCTCCTTTCCTCACCCAGTTGACCCCCAGCAAGCTTCTGGGAGAACCATAACTAATCCTCCTGTGTCCGGATGCTATGCGAAGAACTAGTCCATGAGTGAATTCACGTACTGAGTGACAGAAACAAATCAAGGCTGACTGCTTGTCTAACATGGTTGATTAGTTCTCCCAAAGAGGGTGAAAACATGGGACACAAAATAAAAATACTGTTTTTTCATAGAGGCAGTGGAATTTCCTGTACATCTGTAATGCTTTATACGGATTAAGCTTTTGAATCTGGAATTCTTGAGTTTGGGGATTATTTTCTGGTTTGGTGGAGGAAGCTTCTGGGCTTCCATATGTGAATTAGGTACTGTTTTCAAGTTTATTTCCGTTCACTTAACACTTAACCTTCTTGGCCTGGTATAAGGGTAGATCAGTAGTGAATGTAAAACAAACATGAGCACGATTGCAGCTTATGTTAACACTACTGCAGTTTAATGATGAATGAATGCTCAGCACTGCAGATAAGAGTGTGGGATGCCCTATGCCAGCACGTTGGCAGATGGCCCAATTACTGCCGTGTATGGACAGATTGCTGGTTTGGCTGACTTCTTGATTTTCTGTGGTTTATAGATAATGTTGGACCATGGATATCCAGATTTAGGAGGTTAATCTGTATTTCTGAAATAGATTGTCATCAATTTTTTGCCCCATATTTAGTTAATAGATTATGGGGAAATTGATGGTCTACCCTGTTAAAGCAAATGTTATTTGTGTGTGTGTGTGTGTGTGTGCGCGCGCACGCGTGTGTGTTTAAGGCTCCTCTTTATATGTTGTCTTAAAGTATGATGGTGCCTGTATTTTCCTAGTCTCTTCTTCACCTGGGTCTTCTTGGGAAAATGAGAATAGTTTTCTTAATAATGATCTTGCAGCTAGTATAGCCTCAAGTAAACAGTAGATGCTAAATAAATACTTGCTGAACTGTTTTGAATAAATACTTGCTGAACTGTTTTTTCAACTGTTTCGAACTGAATTGGTAACAGTCTGAGTCAGTAATAACAGTTGAAAAATGAACAGTTGAGTAAGCAGCTACCAAGAAGTTTATGCATTTCAGACTGGGCTACTCTTAAGTGCACAGCACTGAAAATAAGTTTTTTTCAGTGAACAAAGGGCCATACTATGTTTATTCTAAATGAGAAAAAAATATTTTTATGCCCATTAAAAAATCAGAAAAAGTTGAACATTTACTTAAGGCTGTTATCTCGATTGGCCAGAAATATTACCTTTAGCACCCTCCCCTTTCTTGCTCATTCGTAGAACTATGACATACTGTCCTCAACTTCTAAAATTGTAAGCAGGTTCATATTTTATTAATTTGTGCATAAGTTTATATTTTCTGTTGCCACCAGCACATCAAATCTTTTTTTTTGAAAACCAAAGCTACAGTGTTAACTCTCTAAGAGCTGTATATCTTTTGACTTTCCGTGGTAAGTGTTCATTATTTGGATTCAGGATACCACTTAGTATTTGGTGCTGGGAATGTAGTATACCAGCGGCCCCCAACCTTTTTGGCATCAGGGACTAGTGCCTGATGATCTGAGGTGGAGCTGAAGTGATGATGCTAGCACTGGGGAGCAGCTGCAAATACAGATGAAGCTTTGCTCACCTGCCCCTCACTTGCTGTTCAGCCCGGTTCCTAACAGGCCACAGGCTGGTACTGGTCCATGGCCCAGGGTTCGAGAACCCCTGTAGTATATTTTCTCCTCTGTTTGCATCCAGTTGCCATCAGCTACCTGTAGTGACAAGGCAGAGCAAACCAGAGGAACTGAAGAGTTGGAGATATTTGGAAGCAATTTTGTTGTGAAAAGAGGCTCAACCTTGTTAAAAGAGATAGTGCAAATCCTAGCTCTGCCATTTACTATCCACCTTGGGAAAGTGGGCATTGTAGTTAATACACTCAAAGTATTTCTCAAAATATGGTCCTTGGACTACTTGCATGAGAATCATCTGGGTTGCTTATTATAAATACAGGTTCCTGGGCCTCAAACCTACTTAATCCAAGTCTTAGGTGATAGGTCTCAGGAAATTGCATTTCCAGCAAGCACTTTAGATGGTTCTTCGGTTCACTAAAATTTGAGAACGCCCATATACAATAAACATTGCAATATTTATTTTCCTTGTACACTGTTCACCTCTCTGAACTTTATAGAATGAACAGAATAATACCTACTTCTCAGGTTCATTGGAAAGATGTTTGGGAGACTACTCAACACTACCAGTTGTATCCCCATGGTTTACTGACAGAACTCACAGGACTCAGCATATAGTTGCACTCACAGCCATGATTTATTACAGCAAAAAGATAGAAAGCAAAATCAGCAAAGGGAAAATGTGCATGGGCCCAAGTTGGGAGGAAACCAGGTATGTCTTCCAACAGTCCTGTCCCACTGGAGTAACACAGATTGTGCTTAATTCTTCCATCAATGAGTGACAACTTGTATGACATGCTTTCTACCAGGGAAGCTCATCAGAGACTTAGTGCCCAGGGTTTTTATTGGAAGTTGGTTACATAGGCACCCTATACCTGTTATGACCCAAAATTCTAGACTCCACAAAGGAAAACAGGTATTTAGCTTAAACCACATTGTTTGCACAAACAGTTTAGGCACAGCAAGCTACTCTTACCAGAGACATGGGAACCTTCCAGAAATCCAAGTCCCCAGACATCAGGGTACCAACCTTGCAAACAAAGGTTTTTAAGAATAGCAGTCTCAGGCCTGCTATGTTAACACTCTCCTACACACTGTTTTGAAACATTGATATTTTTCAGTGAGGGGAAATGACTTGCCTATCGTCATTAAGCTAACCAGCAAAGCTGAGACTGAGACCTCTAGCAATCACCATCTCCAATTCATTGCTGCACACAACAATGCTTCTGGATTACGGGTCATTTCTTTTCATATTGTTGAATGCATTCACTATTTGTCACTTGCAAGCAGAAGAGCAGCCTGCCTTTTAATATTGCCTACCGATGGTAAACTGATACACCCAGTGGGGGAGCCATGAAGTATTGATGTTTCTGCCAGTTTAGCGTCAACACTTGCTGGTTTCCTCTTTGGAGCATCACCAAGTTCGTGGATTTTAATTTTTTGACTTTTGGACTTTTATTATTGTCCCCACCCATCCTTGTTCCATCTATTTACCTGTAGTCCCAACACATTTGCATTATTACTTCATCCTACTTTGTACTTGGCTAGCTGTTAGCTTATAGGTAGCCGATTTAAATTCTTTTGGGTAACATAATTCCAAAGAGCAGGTGTCAAGGATGACTATATAGGAAAAAGTACCAAAAGAAAAAAAAATGAAATTCTTGGATTAACAAATGGATTTTATAGCAATATTTATAAATATTGTTTTGTTCTAGGATTTTGTTTTGTTTTGTTTTATAGTCATGGAAAACCCCAAGGGTATCTCTCTGGTTATTAAGTGCAAGCTCCATTTTTCACTGTTATCTAACAGGGAAACTAGTAATTCTTTTATGATTTGGACAAGAATAAATCAGGAAATCATACTGGAAGATGCAGTAATCCTACAGATGAACAAGGAGCAAAAACCAAGAGGGAACTGTTACAAATAAGTAACAGCTCAGTACGGCAGATTATGTAAGCTACACCTGTTGTCTAAGCAGTTGGGATGTTCTTTAAGCTTCACAATTAATGTAGTTTGCACTAATATGGATTAAGGGATCTATAGTATAATTCATAATTTGGCTTCTTTTCTGAAAACATTCGTATGGATCACAAGCTTCCTTTGAATACTCATGCCTTACTTGGTGCTATAGAGGTATGTAAGGCACAGCCCTGCTCTCCAGTAGCTTGCAGTCATTAGACAGCACAACTCATAGGATCAACCTCCTCATGAAGGAACAGGTAATCAGCGCTGTTCTTTTGAAAGCACACACAGTAAGTGCAGCAGATATTCAGAAGAGGGCACTGACTCTTACTCTGGCCCTATTGGCTGGGGAGGGGATTTATAGAGAAGGTAGCATGTGAACTGAGTGGTAGGGAACCCACAGGATTGAAGTTTATGGGATTTCAAAGAATGAACAACCTTATTATAGGAGGAGGCAATTACTCAAGCAATCAGATAGAGTTATTGCTTTGGCACTTAGAACAGGGGAACCAGTCAATTTAGAGGGCATAGGTTTCAACTCTAAATGCAGCAGAAATACCGAAACCTTGATCTTCAATGCCTTATGTTTGCTGTGGTGAAATTTAGACTTTAAAAAAGAGAGCACTAAAAATGAACATCAGGTGGCTTTCTGTCTCCACAATAGCTGTAGGAATCTTCCCATGAGTGCTTTCTGAAATCCATGACTCCAGTGATGGTGGTCCTCAATCTTATGATTTGGTGCGGGAAAAATAAGGCAGGAGCTGGGAAGAAATAAGCATTTGTGATACTGCTTTATATAATATTAAATTACTGGTTATTTAGTTACCAGCTTATATAATGAGTGTACACTTATAGAAATCATTGCCAAATCCAGTGCCATGAAACTTTTCCTATGTTTTCTTCTAGTATTTTTTTTTTATCATTTTAGGTCTTTGATTTAGGTCTTTAATCCATTTTGAATTGATTTTTCTGTATAGTGTAAGGTAAGGGTTCAGCTCCATTCTTTTCCATGTGGATATTTGGTTTTCCCAGTGCCACACGTTGAAAAGGCTCAGAAAGAGAGTGGCCTTGGAAACCTTGAAAAAGAACATTGGACCATCTACATAAGGGTTTATTTCTGGGCTTTCCATTTTATTCCACTGATCTATATATCTGTCTTTATGGCAATACTATGTTATTTTCATTACTGTAGCTTTGGTAGTATGTTAAGAAATCAAAGTATGAAGCCTCCAACTTTGTTCTTTTTCAGGATTGTTTTGGTTATTCAGGGTCCCTTGAGATTCTGTGTGGATTTTAGGATGGATTTTTCTACTACTGCGAAAAATCTTCCTCACTTTTTGTGTTTTATTTGTCACAGGACCTTTGTATGTACCATTTCCCTTGTCTGGTAAATGTCTCTCTTATAGTCAGTTGCCTGTACTCTTACTCATCTCTCAGAGCTCAGCTTAATCGTCACTTCCCCAAGGAAGCTGTTCCTTATCCTTACCTCAGACATTGCCAGGTTCCCAGGTTCTTATAGTACTATGATCCTTTCCTTTGCATTCTTATCACAATTAGCTTTACATTTGCATATTGTTTGCTAACTTATTTAATCTCAAGCTTTCCTCTAGTAAGTTCCTTGAAGAACAGTGACCATTTTTGCTTATTACTGCGTTGCTAATGCCTCAGTGCCCGACATACAGTGTATGCTCAATAAATATTTGTTGCATGATTGAAATATAATTCTTATCTGTATTTCTCATCTTGTTTCCCATTTATAATCATACATGTTTGGAGCCTGTCTGAGAGATCAAATTGTTCAATCTTTAGACTTAACTGTTGTGTTCAGTTAAAAGAATTATTTTTGCTCATACTTTAGAAATGAAGCCATTTATTCCAGGCTCACATGCTGTGTTGTGTAACATATACAACATCATATATTTTTCATTATGTTTTTAGGTATTTAACATTCTCTGATATGGTTAATAACTTTTTATATTGAGCATTTAACTATATTATAATGAGCATCACTATTGTTGTATATACATTTATTTTCAACATTGACTTGAGAATTTGCTATTATACTTTGAAAGTACTCACTTCACTATAAATAACATGAAGTATTTACTTATTAAAGTATTTCTTATTTTGTCTTTTTGATAACTTTTCTACATATATTACAAATACTTGATTTTTTAAATTTAAAAAACGTTATATAGAGGTCTAAGTACTTTTAATGTTATTTTTATGAGTTTTTTGCAGTTTTGCTGGTTACCGGATATTCAGAAATGATAGTGGTGTCTCATTTAAGCCCTTAATACAAGAGGATGGAAATAATCTATCATTTTATATGGATCAGAATTTGAAATGGGATTTGTCTGTGTGCAGAACTAATTATTCCAGTCAGTATCTTGGATTACTGATCCATGGTTTCATTGATATATTGCAGGTTTGTGGAATTGGTTTAGTTGTAAGTTGGCTTTGCCTTCTTACCATTATAATAATAGCTAACCGCAGAGTGGTAATTTCCTGTCACTGTTTTAAGTGCTTTACAAGCATTAGTTCATTATACACATTTGATTATGATATTTAGGTTCTCCAGAGAAACAGAACCAATAGCGTGTGTGTTTTTATATGTGTGTGTTATATGCGTGTAATATATATACACACACACACATATATATGTATAGAGATAGATATAAATACCTATTTAATATGCTTAATATTATTTATATGTGTACGTATATATATATAAAAATAAATTTCTTCTACATATCTGTAAAGAAACTTATTATAAGGAATTGGCTCACATGATTATGGAG
Source organism: Pteropus alecto (assembly GCF_000325575.1). NCBI lineage: Eukaryota > Metazoa > Chordata > Mammalia > Chiroptera > Pteropodidae > Pteropus > Pteropus alecto. The sequence goes on from NW_006443567.1 coordinate 2,509,250, forward strand.
GTTGACAAGTTCCAAGATCTGCAGTCAGCAAGGTAGGGACCCAGGAAAGCCAATGGTATAGTTTCAGTCAGAGTGGGAAGGAAGGCCTGAGAACCTGGAGAGCTGATGATGTACTTTCAGTCTGAGGGCTAGCAGCAGGAACCAATGTTTCAGTTCAAGTCTGAAGGCAGGTTAAATTGATGTCTTAGCTCAAAAGCAGGAGGAATTCCCCTTTACTCAGAAGAAGGTCAGTATTTTTGTTCTCTTTAGGCCTTTAGCTGATTTGGTGAGGTCTACTCACATTGTGGAGGGCAATCTGCATGCTCTAATTTACTCTGTTTACCTGTTCACATGTTAATCTCATCCAGAAATACCCTCACAGACATACCCAGAATGTTTGACCAAAATATCTGGGCACTATGTGGCCCACTAAGGATGATACATAAAGTTAACCATTATATTAGGTCCTAGGATCATGTGAAGACCCGTGAGCAAATCTAAAGTGTGTATAGACCAGGAATGGATGACCTTACCATAAATAACTATAGTTTGCTAGCCTTCTCATCTATAAGATGAAAGGTTTAGACTGCTACGTCGTCAGAAAGGCTCAGCAAGTCCTAGAACTTGTAAGGGATCATAGAGACCAACGGTCCCCAACCTTTTTGGCACCAGGGACCAGTGCTCTTATGAGAATCTAATGCCTGTTGATAGCTGAGGTGGTGAAGCTGGCGCTGGGGAGTGGCTGCAAATACAAATGAAGCTTCCCTCACCTGCCTGCCGCTCACCTTCTGCTATGTGGCCTGATTCCTAACAGGCCACAGATAGGTACCCATCCATGGCTGAAGGGTTAGGGACCCCTGGTAGAGACCATTTAATCATACAGTCTCTTCATTTCACATTTGAGGAAACAGTCAGAGGGCAAGTGAATTGTCTAAGATTGTTCAGTGAATGGGAGTTCAGAAATATGGAATTCAAGATCAGCTGTGCACCCTATGTCTTCAATTTCCTCTTCTGTGAATCATGAAGGCCCCTAGGTCATCTGTATTTAAGTTTTTTTTCCCAGCTTTATAATTTTGTACTATATGTTTAGGCTTAACAGTCTAGCAGTAAAATTTTTTGACTATTTCTATCAGGTTTTTTTTTTTTTTAATTTGTTATTCTTCAGATCTCCATCTCTTGATTGGTCATTTGACTATATAATCTGCCCTAAACTTGTTTCTCCTTTAATAGTAATGAGTGTGAACTAAATTGTGTATGAATGGGAACAATGACAAACTTAAGAAGTGGTGTTCGAGTTATTCATGGGCTTTTAATAGTGGTTGTGCTTTTTGGTTTTACACCAACCTGAATGATGGGAGGGGCCACATGTGGACTCATTCCTTTGTTAGTACTATGTTCTAGACTTAAACCCAACTCCGATTATATTAACCTCTTAACTAACAGCTTTAATGGAGGAGAGCATTTTTGGTGATGCTACAATATGATGGGCAGGCTTCCTGGAGAGCATCACCACTGTCGTCTTTGTCAGTGGCCACCTGACATTATTTCTCAAAGACAGTTACTCATCTCTGCTCTAGAACACAGCTGCACAATGGTAGATAGAGAAGCAGCTCTTGGATTGGCTGAGTGACAGTTGCTAGGAGACAGTAGGGGGCAGTAAGTAGACAATTCATATGTATATATTTGAGAACCAATAGTATTGTGGAACAGAATTGGATGCTTGCTATGTTTTATTATAGCTAATGATTCAACCAGAGGATAATAGCTATAGCAAGGGAGTAGTTTGATGAAATGGAATTCTATAAATAAAATCTATTTTAAAAGTCATAATCATTTATTAACTTAGATTAGACCCTAGACTTTGATGAGAAGTATCAGTAGAATATGTATCCCTGTTTTAAAAAGTAAGGCAGTGCTATTAAAATATTCTTATGCAAGTTTAGACATATTACTTATCAAAGATACTAATGAAGGAAATGTCAAAATCAAATACAATGAAACCAGGTCACAAGACATATTACTGGATTTATTGACTCCATGTTTGGAATCAATAATTTAAGTTGTCATGAAATTCAGGTGGCATCAACAAATGTCTCTGGTTCCTAATATATACCTAGCATTGTGGAAGATTTTTGAAGTATGAGACTGAAAACTTATCTGTTAGGGTGCCCCCACTAACCAGAAGTATAGCCTTAGGGAAATCACTTTCTTATTAAAACCTAATACTCAGTGCGTATAGAAGAATACATATAAAATTTAGGTATGATAATAAAATGAACACCCATGCATCTGCCACCTAACTTTAGAATTAAAACATTACCAATGTAATTCTACCTATGTGCTACTTCCTTATCTCACCTCTCTGCCTCCCCCAACCCTGTAACCATTAATTTTATTTCTGAGTCATTCTATTGCTTTAAAAAATAACTTTAACTCATGTGTGCAAGCCTAGATCATATATTAGTTTTCTTATTTTGAGCTTTATAGAAATAGTTTTTTTTTCTTACTCAACATTATATTCCTAAGATTCTTTATAAGAGTTTATGTAGCTATAGTTCATTCATTGTCTCTGCTGAATATTTCACTTTGAGAATATAAATTTATCCATTCTTCCGTTGATAGACATTTAGGTGGTTTGCAGATTTTTTTTCTCTGTTATGAACAGAATATATGTCTTTTGGTATATATTTATAAAAAGGGTTTTCCCCTCTGTGTAGGTATTCATACGCACATACAAACACTCACACTCAGGCATATGTATAGGAAGACACACATATAATGACAGGTCTTGAAGTGTACAACTTTATAAGAGGAGGTGATATTGTTCTTCAAAGTGGTTTTACCAATATACATTCCCACTAACAATGTATGAGTTCCCATTGCTTCATATTTTTCAACCCTTGGTATTGTCTGACTTCTTACTTTTGCCAATTCTGTGATTACTAAAGAAGTTAAGCATCTTTGCATGTTTTGGGGCCAGTTATATTTCCCCTCTGAAATGCTTGTTCTGTCTTTTAACTATTTACTATTGAGTTGTTTATCCTTCTCATACTGGTTTATAATTAATTATGAGTCCTTTTCATATTCAGAGTATTAATCTTTTGTTGGTTATATTTGTCGCAAGTATCTTAGTTTGTGGCTTGTCCTTTTACCTTTTTTTTTGGAGTCTTCTAAACAAATTATTAATTTTAATATAGCTAAAATTTTTGGTCTTTTTCTTAATGGTTAGTGCTTTTATATATCTTGTTTAAACAGTCCTTCCCTATGCCAGAGTTGGAAAGCTGGTCTCCTTTTTCTTTTTTCTAAAAGTGTTAAAGTTTAGCAAATTATTTTCTGAGCCTCATTTTCAGATCTATAAAATGCAGGAGTTGAACTAGGTGTTCTGTAACAATCTTTTACTCTTTGACATTATGACCTTAAAGTACACTGAAAATATGTGGAGATATTTTCAGAGATCGCAATGTTCTTTTAGTAATCTCCCCCACCATGAAGTTTGGTATTTACTCCTACTTCTCTTTCATTTTCTCAGCCTCCTCTTCCTTCCTGTTTTTCTTTTTCCCAGAAAAGTAACCAGTTGAATTACGTAGCATTCTAGAGTTTCTATGTTGAAGCAGTGTTTTTTAATTGAAATTTGGATTGAGATAATTGTAGCTATGCAAGAAATAATAGAAGTCCTATATACACTTTACCTAGTTTCTTCCAATGGTAACATCTTGCAAAACTGTAGTATAATGTCACAACCAGAATATTGACATTGATAACATCCACTGATCAGATTTCTCCTGATATACTTGTACTCATTTGTGTTTGTGTGTATGCGTTTAGTTCTATGCAGTTTTATCCCATGTGTAGGTTTTATATATCTACCACCACAGACAAGATTCAGAAGGAAACGACATTTTTTAAAAACAGCATTTTTAAAAGTCTATGTCACTGAGTACCTCCAGAGTGTTCCAGAGTGCCCAGTTTGTCTGGTGCCCACAGTTCTAGAGGGTCACTTCAGATTACATAATCCAGAAGCATATTGATAGCCTGAAGCCTTGACCTGAGAGATAAGAGGAACTTTGGTCTTTGGGTCTGAGGTTCTGAGAGGACAGTTGGCATGTCCACAAAATATAATAATCATTTATTTGGAATTGTATATGCTCATACGAACCTGCATTTGAGACATCCTGGTAAAAGCTGCTGTTGGTCCATCCTACCAATAGCAGTCATTCAAATTCCACCTGATTGTTAGCAACTAAAAACTAGTAGTGGAAAGGAGGAATGATAATCCTAAGAAAACAAAGGTATGCCAGAATATCCATCGGTTTATAGCTCTATAAATAGAAATTTACATTATCCTCAGATTGGTAGTCACGGATATTTGAAGACTGCATTTATGGAGAGCTATATGTGCTTTAACTCATGTCTACCTCAAAATAATTTAAAAACACTCATCATCTTTAATGCAATCATTTATTCACTGCTTTATTGACTTCTTATGACTGGCCAAGCACTATGCTAAGCAATGGGGACCGAGTGGTGAACATAATCAAGTGGTTTGCGTCCTTATGGGACTTATAATCTATTTACAGTTAAAAATAAGTCAAAAATTATAATTATTCATTTTTATAAGTTAAGAATAAAGAATAGAAACATAGCAGAAATAGAGTCTATTTTTGATAGGGTGGCCAGCAAGTTCCATCTGAGGAGATGATGTTTAAGCAGATAACTGAAGGACTACTTTTTTTTTTCTTCAAAATTAAGGGACATTTTATTAATGTTGTTAAAAAGAAACAACAGACCCAAAATGGAGTCACTCTTGCTAAGCCCCACTAAGACTTAATTACCAATCTAATTGCAGTTAGAGATTCTCCCAGAAGTGGAATTTTAAACCAATCAGTCTGGAATTTCTTGGTTAGCACTGGTGAGATAATCTGCTGGATAAGACCCCCTGCCTTCCCCTAAGAGAAGGTGACTTTACCTGAAATAATCCACTTTTAACTTTCCTGTCTCAAACTTTTTCTGCCTTTAAAAATCTTGCATTTTGTACAACTCCTCTGAGTGCACTTCCAGTTGCTAGATGAGATGCTGCCCCATTCATTAATTGCTTAATAAGCCCAATTAGATCTTCAGATTTACTGAGTTGACTTTTTTTTCCAATTTAATTTTATTATTAGTTTCAAGTATACAGTACATTGGTTAGACATTTATATAGTTTCTGACTTTTGCTCTTTAACAGAGTCAAGGTCATGAAAGACAAACACTGAGGTGTTGTCCCACACTAAGAGACTAAGGAGACCTGACAGTTAAGTGGCGATGTGAAATCCTAGATTGGATCCTGGGTTAGAAAAAGAACATTAGTGAGACAGTTGGTGAAATCCAAATGACTTTTATAAATTAGATAACAGTATTGTAGCAATGTTATTTCCATGATTTCAATTCTGGTACTCTTATTATGAAAAATATTAACATTTGGGGAATCTGGGTGAAAGTTTATGGGAGATCTTTATGTATATATTTATGTATTTGCAACTTTTTTGTTAGTCTTAAATTATTTCAAAAAGAAAAGTTAAGAAAATAAAAATAATTATTTATGATTGATTAAAAATAGAATTCAGTGAGGGACTGCTTCTACAAAGGGGGTTGGGAGTAGATAGTGGAACCAGCTTGTTCAAAGGCTCTTAGTTGAGCAAGAGCCAGGCACTTTAGGAAACTGAAATGAAGGTAAATGGAGCTGAAGGGCAAATTCAATGGAGGGAAGGGGAAGATGGCAGGGAAAGAAGTATAAGAACTTTTGGTGCACTGTCTTGGGAACAACTTGGATATTATGATCCGAACTTCTTTAAGCCGCAAAGGCGATTTGGAGATATGGAAGAGTAACAGTGAAGTTGTCCATTTAATCAATTCACAAATATTTATCAAGTGTCCTACCATGTGTCAGGCACTGTTCTACTTGCTAGGGATGCACTGATAAGTAAAACAGACAAAAATCTCTGTCCCCATGGACCTTACATTTTAATGCAGGAGGGTGTTGTTAGGGTAGAAGGTAAACTGATATAACAAAGAACTCCAAAATACAGTGGCCAGGAAAGATGTTTGTCTTTGTGGCATGTAATAGCCCAGGGCAAGGAGCCAGCCTCTATCCCATGAGATTATTCAGAGTCCCAGGCTAGTGGAGCAGTTCTGCCTTCCTCAGCATTTGGTTTTCAAGTTCTAGCCAGCTAGAAGGAAAGAGGGGTCCAGGGCAAGCTTCTTTAGGAACATGACCAGGAAGTTTCATACATCAATATTACATATACCTTTGGAGAAATCAGTTAACGTGGTCCTCCCTAGCCACAAGAGATACAGGGAAGTGTCGTTTTTAGCTGAAAAGCCAGGTAGGTGCTCAAGAAGAAAGGATGAACAGATTTTGGCAGACAACCAGTAGACAGGGAGACAGACAACAAACAAGATAAATAATTGGAATATCTCCTATGCTAGTGATAAAGGGAAAATAAGGCAAGGAAGGAGCATAGGAAGTATCAGGTGATGAAGGTTGCAATTTTTCATAAGGTGACAAAGGAAGGGCTCCCTGAAAAGGTGCCATGTGAATAAAGCCTTGAATGAAGTCTGTGAGCAAGAAATGCCCTTCTGAGTTGTTAGGAGGCCTACCATTACGCAGAGTCGGTTTTCACATGCTTGAATCTTAGATCTTGTCTGAAGGTATTTGGTTAGTGGAATGGTACCATTATGCCACAGTTTCATTTAGAGCAAGCAGTACTAGAAGGCCTTAAACAATGAATACTGGGTTGATGAATTATAATGCTGTAACCTGGACTGAGGCATCTTTCTGAGAGATTTTGGACTGAAAGATTTTCTCTTGACTCTTTGATAGTTGATGAGCTTAGCTCCCTAAGAGGGGAGGAACTAAGATTCTTCTGCAACTCTTAGTTCAGAGTGTTGCACATTCTTGTTTTATAGTTTCGTTGTTTTTGTTTTTTTTCTCTCAGGGAGTTGATTTTTTTCTAAGGATGGGCATTATTTCTGATCTGAGTCTGCTATAGAACTCTGGTTAATTTCAGTCAGCTGTTTTAAGGATGTAGCAACATAAAAAAAGAAGTATTTTCATGTTCACTCATGGTCATCTAAATCTTGCTTAGTTTGGCCTTCCAATTACAACAAGCAATACTTTCTAGCCCTTCACTATTTTCTTTAATTATATTTGAGTGCTGCTTTAAGTATATTTCAATGTAAAATACATAATCACCTTTTTCTACTCCTGCATCACTTTTTTTTTTTTTTTTTAAGGACAACTCCTTTGCTTAATAGGGAAAAAAAGAAGTGGATTTTCTGCCAATTTTTTCTCTAATGCCCTTTCCCACATTCAACACCACTGGGTTTGGATACGTAGATTGTCTCTGGGATTTTTTATTGTTGTAGTAATCATTGTCTTTCATTAGAGAACTTACAGTTTATAAAGGAGGATACGATACATAGATATATAACAATACAAGGCAGAAGGTGATAAGTGCCATGAAATAGATAAAAATAAAATTGTCCTTATAGTTCACAGACTGCAGAATATGATGAATAACTCTGTCAGTCTTTGCTTCCACAACTGCAAAAGGAGACAATAAGGTTAACTTTGAGCTTAATATATAATGCTCTCAAAAAGAATTTTCCTTTCTTGGAAAAGGGAAGCATTTGATTTGTCATCCTACTGTTTAAGTATTTTTGTGAATCTGTCCTTTTGAAAGTGCTGATAAGATACATTTTTTGCCTCTCATGCTACACCACAGAGAAAAACTCAAGTCTGACCGGAAAAGCATCACTGGTCACTTCACAACATTTTACAGTCTTGGAAGTTACCCTTGAATTTTTCTTCCTGTCGCTCAGTCCACCTTACCCAGTCTTTCACCAAATCCTGAAGATTATGCTTTTTGAATATTTTTTGGATCCATTCTTAATCCATCTCTGCAAAGCTGCTAGACCGATTTTTTAAAAACATACATTAATTTAAGTCAGCTTCATGCTAAGACGCCCTAGTGGTTACCCTCACAGTGAAAGTAGGGTTTAAACTCCTTACCATGCCTACCAGCTCTGCCTGCCTGTGCATCAACATCTACTACTGCCTCTTGTCTTGTACATTGCAATTCCACTGGTTCCGCCTTCCTGCTGCACATTGCTCCCACTGTATGGAAGCCTGTCCCCAAGGACCCCATTTTTATTCCTCCAAAACTAAGCTCAAGCACCACTTCCTTAAGGAAGCCTTCCGTTCACCCCTACTCAGGTCAGACCACCCAGTCTCACAGGGTCTCATAGTACCTTTTACTTCTCTTACATAGGTCTTTCTGTAATTATAATTAATTATCCATCTTGGAACTAATTATTAGTTGCCTCCCCTTCTAGAACAAGATTTAAAGACCAGCGCTTTTATGTATTTACTGCTCTATACTCAGATCTAGTATCTAGTATGGTGCAGGGCACTGGAATCAATGCTCAAAAAAAAAATACTTGTTGCTAAAGAAAAAGCAGAAATTTCCCAAATCATGTAAATTTGGGTTTGGTATGTTTTTTTTTTTTATGTTGTTGGAATGTTACAAAAGACAAGTATCAAAGACAAGTATCTTCAACACCTGGGAGCTATTAAAAACATACTTCTCTGGCCTCTGATTCAGACCTGTTGCATCAGCAACTCTGGAGGTGAGGTCTGGCACTCTGTTGTACCAGACCAACCAGGTGATGCTGATGCGTAATGTGTGAAAACCAGTGTTCTATAAAAATATTGACTGAGGGTTAACTCGGGCTAAGTAAAGCGTGAACTTCATTTTAAATCCACTTTCTTTTTTTTTTTCCCAGAGACTCATAACATAATTTATTTAACTACTGTAGGGTACAAGATACCCTGTGGTAGCTCTTATGCGCAGATCCCTCACCCAGACATGCTGGTGTGCAGTTTGGGTGTTTTCTGTTGAGTTTTAGATGTTCAGCTTATTGTTATTTCAAGGGGAGAGATCTGGGGACGTCTCTCACTCTGCCATGTTTCTGACATCACTCCCTAAACCCAATTTCAAAATTAAGTACATTGTTTCTGACCAACAGTGGGTAATAAACTACTATTCAGTCTCTCTCCTCCTTCCTTTTTTATCATTTGATGTCTTCAGATGTCAACTGAAATGTAAGCAAGGTCTGCTTGATTAGTCAATCAACTTTAAAAATTACATAGCACTTTCAGCCTTTATCCCACTGAATCTAACTTTTATCTACTTCCATCCAAACCCAGGAAATGATTATAAAACTGATAATGCCCATGATTCCAGGGTTGGAGCACTTTGTTTTTTAATTTTTTAAATGTTTATTATACAGAGTCAAAACTATTTTTTGCTAAAGCTTAAGTTGTTGTCGTTTCTAGATTTATATCTAAAGCATTTGAAGCATTACCAAGGTTTGGATGCACATAATCTTTGCTATCTTTGGATTCCAGGGCTGTGCTATACCATCACTCTGTTTTTGCTGATTGACTACATTATTAAAGGTCACTCATCCTCAGTTTTGCCATTGACTTTACATTTGATCCATGTTTGATTCAAGGACACTTTTGACAAAACCATTCCCTCCTCATGACTATTAGGTGATCCATAGGAAATTAATTGCAGGTTTCTTTCTCACACAACAGATGCCCAAGTTTCATTGATTCTCTTATACCTGTTTAGAAGCACAGAATTTGAGTGGAGAAGGGAGGTATCCAAGAAACAAATTTTAAATATTTTTTAAAACTTTTTAGAGTATTTTTCGATTTACAAAAAAGTTACAAAGATAGCACAATAAGTTTTCATATGCCCCACATGCAGTTTCCCATATTATTAACATCTTGCACTAATAATGTACATTTGTCACAATCAGTGAACCAATATTGATACATTATTATTAATTACAGCCCATACTTTGTTTGGATTTCCTCATGTTCCCATTAATGTAATTTTCCTATTCTAGGATCCTATCCAAGATAACACATCACATTTAGTTATCATATCTCCTTGGACTCCTCTTGGCTGTGACAGGTTCTCAAACTTTCCTTATTTTAAATGATGTTGACAGTTTTGAGAAGTACTGGTCAGGTGTCTTGTAGAATGTCCCTCAGTTGAGATTTCTCTGTTTTTTTCTTTTTCCATGATTAGACTGAGGCTATTGAGTTTTGGGAGGAAGACTGGAGTGGTGAAGTGCCATTTTTACCACACCACATTAAGAGTGCATATTATCAATATAACTTATCTCTGTTGGTGTTGACCTTAATCACCTGTCTTTACTAGTGTTTACCAGATTTCTGCACTGTAAAGTTAATTTTTTCCTCCTTTCCATACTGTACTCTTTGGAAACAAGTCACTAAGTACAGCTGAAGATACTGTTCTTTAAATGTAAGATTCCATGTTTTCTTACTGAGCAGGACCTTCTTCTCATTTTTTGGTATCTCCTTTTTAAGTTTTACTTTAATTAGGAGATAAGTATATGCATTTGACATGTTTCAAATGTTTATTTAAATTGTGAAGTTTATTCGGCTGAAGGGATTTAAAATTAAAATGAATATTTTCGTGAATATTTGTTCTGGAGCAGTTAAGGGAACCTAATATATTTTTGCAAATACTCCTGTCTCCAGCTATTGCCCATATGTACTCTTATTTTTCAGCCTCCAAACCTCTGTTTGTTTGCCTGTAGCTGCTCTTAGAATTTAATTGCCTGCTAGCTAAAAACCTCTTTGAAAACATTTGAATATATAGAGTGGCCCAGAATTTTTTTGCTTGGCAAGAACTCACTTGCTAAAATGGTTTTTAATATGTTTGTACCTCTCTGCTGTGCTTCTTTTGCCAGAATAGATGCAGCCGTTAAGATTTGCTTGTCTTCTTAACTCCTTTCTTAATATCTCATGATACTGTGACTGAGCTATTGATCTGAAGGGATAATGACAACTCTGAATGTGTTTTTTGCAGGTTTTGATATTTTAAGAACTGAGAGCTTTGAAAAAGAACATTGCTTTACTTCACATAAACTTGGGGCTTCTTCAATCTAAATAATATACAGCATATGTCACAAAGAAGGTTCATTCCTAGAAATCACCAGATTCAAAAGAAACAAAAAATGAGGGAGAAAGAATTATTAGCAAGTGACAGTATTTGCTCAAAGACTGCTGACCAGGGTCAGCGCCATGGACACATTGTCCCCAGCAGCCCCACTCACTCTTTACCTACCCCACCCTTAATTCATGTCCTTGGCACCTAACAAAACTTAAAGCACTTCTTAGGAAGATTGTTCCCAAAGGAAAGGCACAGAGAAAGTAAACAGATAACTATTTGATTCCAGGTGACTATTGTTAAATAATTTAAATCACATTCTTCAAATGTTATTGCAACTCAGTTATTTATGATTTGCCAGTTATTAGACTTTCTCACCTTCTCTTTTCACTTATTTATATTCAGAAATAACAGTGAAAAATATTTCCCTAAATGAGACCCTTTCTATTCTCCCAGCTTTCATATAAGTACAAAGGATTATATAGATATTATGGATCAAGCAACCTCTTATTTACATTCCTGCAAGTGATAGTCACAGTAACAGATGAAGATCTGAAAGTACTAGCAAAAGAAGTCATCAGCACATTTTGTGTTGAGATTTGTTAGGGAGTTTCGATATCAAGGAATGAGTATGTCACACAACAGATGAGCCTCTAGGATGAATTTTATTAATTTTCCACAGCAGCAAAATCTTATAATCAGATGGTGATGATTGAGGCTTTCTCTTGCTTTGGAGTTGGATGTGATCCAAATTGTATAACCTCTAGTGGATTTCCATTCTGTTATGTATCGAAGAACATATGTGCAGATGGAAAGAGATTTTTCTATTGGGCTGTGTGTGAACTCCATGGAAAGGGTTAAAAATTAGGAGTGAATGCATTTAATTGAATTTGCTTCCTACCTAATGATGGGCATATCTCCCAGATTTGCTGACACTGCAAACATGGAAGGAGCAGAGGCATCTGGATTTCATTGCTGGCTTTGCCACTAGTTTGTTGTTTTATGCAACTTTGCTCAATGGTTCTCAGGTTTTTATCTGTACAGTGGGAGTAGATAGGCCAAAGCATTGTTTAAACCCCTCAAGACCTTCTGAGTCTGTGGTTCAGAATGGGAAATAAGAGTAGCAATATGGGCTGTCTTCCCAGTTACATGTTATGATCATATGCTACATTAGGAAAAAATGTGATAGGAATCTAATCGTCCCATAGCATGTTTTATATATAGTTGGGGGCATGGGTCTTGACCAAGGAAGAAATGTCAAATTATTATGTTTTCTAGATATGGCTACAAATATAAAAATGAACAAAATATAAATGAATAGGTTTCTGGGTAATACCTAAGGGCCATAGAGCTTTTTAAAATATGTATTCTGGATTTGAGAAATGGGTAGTGGATGGAGAAAAGTGAGGAGAGATGTCTATACACTGAATTGCATATTCTTCTTTCCTGATCCTTCCACTTGACAGACTCTCTTTTTTTCTTTCATTGATATTCTTTGAACAACTCTTTTCTGTTGATGGTCTTGCCTCATGCTGTCTGATGTTGGGAGGGCTGTGAGGGCCTTCTGGCTTTTATGTCTTCACAGTAATCCAGTGGACAGAGTTGGGGCAGATCAGCCCTGAATGAGGCTTTGGGCCCCAACCTATCCTGCGTTGGGGAGAATTTCAGGAACCTCAGGCTGCTAGCTCAGCAGATCAGCATGTGTGCTATTCTCATTTTGACTTTTGTGTGCTTACTTAGGTTTTTGTGAGGCTGCTTTTGCTTACTTCCTTGTGATTAAGAACGGTCTTGTATTTCTGTGCCAGAAACTGGGCCCTGTCCTGTTTTTCACCTGTGAAGTCCTTGAACAGTGGTTGGTGCCCTGGTTTCTCCAAGCTTAGGAATATGCTTTCTTTTAGCCAGGAACTTAAGCTCTGCCTAGATGCCTGCTTGTGATTGGGACTTTGCAGCTCATTGTTGTTCACTAATTGCTTTTTACCAGATTTCCTTGCTATTGTATTCTGTCTGCTTTCTCCATGCTGAGTATCGTGTTGCTCACTGCTCACCTGCTTGGACCTCTGCCTATTGCTACCCACTCTCCTTTTCCAGTTATACGCTCTTGCCTACTTGGAATTCCTCCAAGACCTTGATTCTAGGCCTACCTTCATACACCTGACATTCTCTTCCTCCGATATGGAGGGGTCTGTGTAGACTACAGGGCCTGATCTACTGAACTGCCTGCCTTCAGAAGCTTAATTATGATGGTTAGTGGTTTCCTTTCTCTGGGGCCATTATTAAAAAAATGTACTATTAGCTTCTGGCTGACTTAGTTCATTATTTCCTGATCTTATAAACTGACCTGTTGACATTTTTATTGGACCATTTTTGTCTTTCTTTAGAACAAATCTTACACCCCATTTTCAGCCACTTGTTACTTTCTCAAGGGAGTGGCCAAGAATCATAAAATCTTCACATTGGAAGATTTCCAAAGGTATCCACTTCAGCTTTCCATGTGATGGGTGGCTTACCAACTCCCAAAATAACACATCAGTCATATTTTCCAACAGTTCTCAATTGGTTTCTTGGGCCTAAACTATCAGTTAATTAATTTATTTGTTCAGTCAGTCAGCACGGTTACTGAACATCTGTTAGCCAGGGACTGCGTGTGTGTGTGTGTGTGTGTGTGTGTGGTGTCTGTGTGTGTGTGTGTGTCCATTACTGTCATTAGGGAGCTGCTACTCTGGTGGGGGAGGTGAATAGAGAAATAATCACAGTCACTAACTAGAGACATGCAGTGGGCAGAAAAATGGGTCATTTTTTCTGCATGACTCAAAGTTGCTTCTTGAAGGAGCTCCTCAATTAACACCAACTTTATGGTACTCCCATCAGCTTTTCAACTACCTGAAAAAGAGAGAGAGGAAACTCCTCATCTCCTTTCTGCCTCTGTCTATCCTTGACTTGCCCTTGGAATCATCTTTCTAAATGCAAATCTTAGTTTCTTACTTCCGTTAATAGGCTTTGCATTGTCTACTCCACAAACTGACAGCTAATTTTTAGGCACAACTTACAAAGCTCTCAACCTGAGTCATGCCTACCTCTCCAGTTTCATTATGTACCATTTTCCATCAGGCTGTCAGTACCCCAGAATTTTGTGCAATTTCTGGGCTATATCATGCTTACTCATACTTATATTGCATATGCTGTTCCTGCTACCTGGAATGACTGCCAGTCTTGTTTTCCTGGTGAACTCTGGGTGCTGAGAACTTGATGGAAAATGGCATTCACGGAGGAATAAATCACAATTGTAACTTTCCTCTTCCATTAAGGTGCCCTCCAGCCTGTTAGCTGTTATTGGACTTTAAACACCCCCACCCCTGCCCACCAGAAGATTGTAAGCTATCGTAGACCAAGCAGTTATCTCTGTGTCTTCAGCCTTAACACAGAGCCTGGCCCAGAATGAGCAGTCGATAAATATTTGTTGGAGCCCCTTTTGTGGCTGGGGTGTGACCTTAAAGCAGTGTTCAGCATTTGATATCGTTTCCTCACTGCCTGAATTCAGGACAGTTTTTGAATCTTCCCTTCACTATCCTCTGCACCACTGTAGATCGTTTCCTTGTTATATACAAGTGGTTTGGAAAACTCACTTGTATTCTGAAGTATTTGGGCATATTACATCCCTAGTTTATTGAAGTATTTGTCTTTATTGCCATCAAAATTGCTATTTCTGTGAAGGGATTTGGGGAAATTTATAAACAATTGAATGACCATTTCTTCCCAACTGCTCATTATTTTTTAAACTTCAGTAGTACATTTCTCATTCAAATCTAGCTTTTAATTCACAATGTCATCATGTCTTTTCTCTTATATTTCTTTAGGAGGATAGTCCTGAAGAATTTCAATATGGAGTCAGCAAGATTTGGGTTTTAATTTTTGGCTGTGTAATTTGTTTGCTATGAAAATTTGGGTAATTTACTTAATTTTGAGAAACTTCAGTTATCTTTTCTGTAAACAGGTTGTAATCATACCTCAGAAAGTAAGGGATACATTAATCTTGTACAATGCTAGCCATAATGCTGAGAGATATGGACATTTGTCTTTGTCTCCAATGTGATTTAATCTTGTATTCACTCACATTTCAATTTGTTAATGACATCAAATGAGAAAGGTTTTTTTTCTTTTGTAAATTCTGTAATTAGTAATAAATTCCTTAAGAGGAAAAATGTCTAGCATCCAAAGATACTGAAGGAAGCACATTTGGTTTATTTCTTTTTCAATAAAACGTTACCATATGAATGTTGTCCAGTAGTAATTCCCTCAAAAAAGTTCTGGCAGCAAACTATCAGAAAATTTAATCACATTGGCTGAAGAGATTGGTTTTGTTAAAACTGTTGACCACTTTTATCATAAATTATTCCCAGTGCCAGTGATTATATATATATTATATATATATATAATATGTATATTATATATATAATATATATATATATGCACACATGCATACATCATATCAGACAAATATAGTTTAAAACTAGTCACTAACCAAAAAAGTAGTGTTTGAATATGTAATGTATATTTGTAGGAGATATAAGTAGTGCTTTACTTTAAAATATAAATATTTAGAAATTGAAAAAAATATTTGTTAGACGAATGAATGAGTGAGTGAAGAAATGAAGACAAGTCTTCTTAGTATGTTTTGTCAGTTTAGGTCTCCCTTGGGGCTCTGAGAATGCTACTTAAATGACTACTACCACTGTTTGGACTATAGCTCCCTACAAACCCAGGACCATGCGTGCTGGTTTATCCACTACTGTAGTGGCCCCAAACCTTTTTGGCACCAGGGACCGGTGCTCCTATGAGAATCTAATGCCTAGTGATCTGAGGTGGAGCCGAGGCAGTGATGCTAGCGCTAGGGAGCGGCTGCAAATACAGATGAAGCTTCACTCACTTGTCTGCCGCTCACTTTCTGTTGTGTGGCCCAGTTCCTAACAGGCTGCAGACCGGTACCGGTCCACAGCCTGGGGTTTGGGGACCCCTGCTAGACACCTGCCTACAACCGTCACTGAATAGCTTTCCAAACAAGGAGAAAGGCCCTTGGGGGTGGGAGTGGGGATAGGACAACTCTTTAACTTCTTCTGCCCTGCAGTCTTTGCTGCCAAGATAAGCTTCTACTGTGTCTCTTCAAAATTAATCAAGAGAAAGAAATCACACAGAATGAATATGCTTCTTCTCTGCTCTTATAAATCAGAACACTTGTAAATTAATGAGAATTAGTACTTGAACAGGTTCCTGTCTCATTAGGCAGTCCTTTGAATGAGTCAGCTACAAACTCAAGCAATTGGTAATGACAGTTAGTGGCCATTTATCATTTTAGGTTAATCTGTTTCAAATAAATAGCAAATGTGGTATTTCGGTCTTAAGTTACATATTTATCACTTTCTTCCCACAGGCCTTTTTTACACAATTTTATCAGTGAGCCCTGAAAGACACGCAAAACTATCTTTATCTTCCTATTCTTTAATCATGAATCTTAAACTTATAGTTAAAACTCAGCACTTTTAGTTCAGATTAGTCGTAGATCTCTGCATAAAATAGTTGGCCTATTTTGAAGTGTTGTGCATTTTTTCAGATTTATTGAGGTATAATTTACATACAGTAAAATTTTCCTTTTTTTAGTATGTACAAGTCCGTGAATTTGACAAAATTATATATAGCTTGTAGCCACTACTGGAATCAAGATAATAGAATTTTCTGTCATGTAAAATGTTCTCACATGCTCCTTTGTAGTCAATCCCTTCCCTATACTACCAACCCCTGGCAACCTACTGATCTGATATCTGTCTCTATAGTTTTGTCATTTTCAAAACTTCATATAAATGGGATCAAAACGTATAACCTTTTGAGTCTGGCGTATTTCACTTAGCGTAATGCTTTTTAGAGTCATATATGTCATTGCATGCATTCAAAGTTTGCTGCCTTTTATTGCTGAGTAAAATTCCACTATATGAATGTACTACACTTTGTTTATCCATTCAACAGTTGATTATGAATAAAATTGCTCTAAACATTTATATTCAGATGTTTGTGTGGACATATATCTTTATTTCTCTTAGGTAAATACCAAGGAGCGGGATGGCTTGTTTTTTTATGTGTTTAACTTTATAAGAAATGATCAGACTTTTCAAAGTGACTCAGTTTTGATTCCTATCAGCAATATATAAGGCTCCAGTTGCTTCAGTATCTTTGCCAACATTGTTATTGTCTTTTAAAATTTTAGCCATTTTAGTAGTTGGTTAGTGATAATCTCATTGTAATTTTATTCTGCATTTTTCCTAATGACTAATGATTTTGAGCAAGTGTCTGTTAATGGTTTTTAATTGGGCAAGTTTTTAAATAGACAGTTTTGTGTCTGTGTACACACACAAACACACACAGACACAATTTTGAGGGTTCTTTATGTATTCTGGTTATCAGCCTTTTGTCACATGTGTTTTACAAATATTTTTCCCAGTCTATGTCTTGTTTTCTTTTTTTAATGTTATTTTATTATTAGTTTCAAGTATGCAGTATATTGTTTAGACATTTATATAGTTTATGAAATGATCCCCCTAATTGCTCTCTCTCTCCTCTGGCTCTTCACCTAGCCATTACATTAATGCTAACTGCATTCCTTATGTTGTACTCCGCAACCCCATAACCATCTGTCAACTACTAATTTGTACTTCCTCAACCCTTAACCCTTTTCTCTCAATCCCCCAACTCTCCTCCCCTCTGGCCGTCACCAGATCATCCTCTGATTTGTGAGTCTGTTTTCAGTTAGTTCTTTTTGTTCCTTAGATTCTGCATATAAGTGAAATCATATGGTATTTATCTTTCTCTGTCTGACTTATTTCACTCAGCATAATAACCTACCTCTAGGTCTATCCATGTAGTTGTGAATGGTAGGATTTCATTTTTTTAATGGCTGAGTAATATTCCATTGTATATATGAACCCTAACTTTTTTATTCAATCGTCTGTTGATAGGCGTGTTTTCTTATTTATTTTTATTTTCTTATTGTCTTCCAAAGAGCAAAAGTTTTAAATTTTGATGAAATTCAATTTATCAATATTTTTTTCTTTTATGGTTCATGCTTCTTCTGTCCTATGTAAGAAATATTTCAGTCTTTGATCAAATTCAAGTTATGTATAAAGAGCACTGTTTGGGTTGAGGTTCATTTTTTAATATAGATATGTTCTATTGTTGAAGCACCATTTGTTGAAAGACTAATAGACTGTCCTTTGTCTACTGAATTAACTTTGCCACTTTATCAAAGATCAATTGACCATATGTATGCATGGATCAATTTCTCTTCTGCTCTGTTCTGTTGACTATGTGTTGATCCTTTTGCCAGTATCACACTGTCTTGTATAGTATAGCTTTATACTAAGTCTTGAAATCAGTTGGTTTGAGCCCTCCAACTTTTTCTTTTCTTGATTTTTTTTAGTTATCCTAGATTATTTGTTTCCCCATATGACTTTTAGAACCACCTTGCAATTTTTTAAGAGAGAAACCTGCTCGGATTTTATTTGGGGTGGAATTGAATCTATAGATTAATATGGGAGAGAACTGCAGTATTGATGATGTTGAGTCCTTTGATTCATGAACACAGTTTATCTCTTTGATTACATTTTCTTTGGTTTTTCTCATCAGTGTTTTTCATAATTTTCAACATATAAATCTTGCAATACTTCGTTAGATTGATCCTTGAGTATAGCATAGACGTTGATGTTATTATAAATGATGCCTATAAAATTTCAGCCCCCAGTTGCTCCGTGCTTGTATGTAAAACTATAATTGGTTTTTGTATAGTGACCTTCTATTTAACGACCTTGCTGAAGTCACTTATTAGGTCTAGTAGTTTTTTGTAGATGCTTTTTGGACTTTCTGCTTTTATAACTATGCCTTCAGTGAAGAAAGAAAAAAGTTTTATTTTTCCTCTCCAATTTTATCTTTTTTTCTTTCTCTTACTGCATTAGTTAGGACTTCCATCTGGTATGATGTTATATAGAAGTGGTAAGAGCAGATTCCTTGCCTTATTCCTGATTATAGGGGAAAATCAATCTTTTATCATTAAGTATGAGTTAGCTGTGAGTTTTTTTTAATAGATGTTCTTTATTAGGCTGAGAAAGTTTCTTTCTATTTCTAATTAGCTGAGTATTTTTAAAAATCATAAATGGCTATTGAATGAATGTCACACTCTTTGCATCTATATAAATATTCATATAGATTTTCTTCCTTAGGCTATTGATATTGTGAATGACATTGTTTGAGTTATGAATGTTGAACCAAACTTGCATTTGTAGGCTAAATCCCATGTGACCATTATATATTATTCCCTTATATTTTATGGATAAAAATCATGGTTAGATGCCACAAAGTTGTTTACGATTACTTAACCATATATGTGTTTTGTAGGTTAGTAGAAAGGACCACTTCCATCCTTGTTAGAGTACTTTTACTTCATCTTCATTTGATCTTCAGGCTATCAAAAGAGAGCAAAAGGAAAGGCACAAATACAGCAAGTGTCTATGTACTAGGCAGTGTGTATGTTTATTTAATCAAAAATAATGGGTAATGGAGGTCCATCACGTAATTTGTACCACTGAAGTCTTGCAAGGTCACAACTTAAGTGCAGGTTTGTTTATCAAACCCCATGGTCAGCCCACTACATTGTATCGCCTTTCTGTGGAAATGAATGATAGCAAGTATCTGAGTGGGAGGGAGGAAGAACAACAGGGACAGGGACAGGGAGGATAGGGAAGAGATTGAGATTAGGAAAGGGAAAGCCACTTTACCACCCGCCTTTCATTGCCATCTAAGAATCTGGGCTTTTAGATAACTTGGTTTGTATCTCAGCTCTGCCATTTACTTAATTTGTGGCACATTTGTCTCACTGAGACTCATTTTTTAAAAATTTCAAATGTAGAATATTAACATAGGTTATGAAGAATACAGACATTTGTAAAGTGCCTTGTACATAGAATGTGTGCAATATAATAGTGTCCATTACTATCATAATTATTGGTTTCTTACTATTAAATGTACTTTATAACTGGAAATAATTAATTTGGATTTGGAAAATGCCAGATGTAATTTAGAATGATTTCTACAGTATGTTTAATTCTTTTGCCAAAATAGCCTAGAGCAAGTTCCTTTTTAGAAAAATGAACTTAGTTTCCTCTACTTTTTACTAGTGTCCTTCGTGAGTCAAAACAATACCAATTTACTAAATCAATTTGCAAATTGGAAGATTTTAAAAGTTCTGCAGAATGCTTTAGGCTTTAGAAATGAGAGAGAGAAAGAAAGAGAGAGAGAGAGAGAGAGAGAGAGAGAGAGAGTGAGTGAGTGTGTGTGTGTGTGTGTGTGTGTGTTGTGGGGGGGTCTAGAAATAGTTGTCTCAGCCCAGAGAACCAGGATGCCATTTTCATTTTACATGGGCAACCAACCATTGATAGCTAGCTTTAGTCCCTTAGCTCATGCCTATCTAATCTGACAGTTTCTGAGTCATCATAATTCTCTTCTCTAACTGACACAAACCACTTCAGGCTATTTGGAGGTAATGATGGCCTTTTTCAGTAAGGTTATTTTGGTTATCATAAGTAGGGCCCCTAGAGCTTCTGCGTTTCATCAGTCAAGTTGGAAATAACAATGAGAAAAAAAGTTGAGTCTGAGAAAGGGCAGCAGGCCATCATTGAATGACCTTTCAGTGCCTAGGACCACAGGAGGGCTGTTGACTCCAGCTCCAGTAATGCATAGCCTTCTAGGAATTGATTCTCTTTACTATTTCATTCCATAGCAGTACCCTTTCAACTAAAAGTGCTATTTGACAGATGGAAGTAAAGGAAAATCAATTGTATTTTGAGAATTTTTGGACAGTATCACAACATCCCTTGATATTGTTGCAAGTCAGAATTAGCAGTCACTAGTCTTCTTTTTTTAAACAGCTTTATTGAGGTGTGAGTGTTTTTGCAAAATAATGCACATATTTAATGTATACAATTTGATGAGTTTGAACATATGCATGCCTTCTTGAAATCATCACCACCATCAGGGTAATATATATTTATATATCAATCACCTCCAAAAGTCTCCTCCTGCCCTTATGTTTTATTTTTGTGTATGTGGTAAGAACTCTTAACTTGAGATCTACCCTCTTAACAGATTTTTTAAGTGACAGTGCAATATTTTATATTTTACTGTTTTCAAAGTACATTGACATCATCTCATTTTATAAATTAGGGTAGGTATTATTTTTAAAGTATAAACTTTATGATGGAAAAAAAAATAGACCTTAGAGATATGTTTTCCCAAAGATCACCATTGTATATTGTACCTAAATCCAAAACCCAATTCTGATTGTTGTCCAGTGCCGTGCATAAGACCTCTGGGCCTTGAGCCTGGTCTGGCTCTCTAAACTTCATTGATCTCATACACATTCAAAAACTGTCTAATGACTACCTTTGTCTCCACAATTAGGATCAACAAATGTGAATAGATGCCCGGCTTCAACGAGAGTTCATGAAATAACTAGTTGGTGGAAGATAACATGTTGGGAATAACTTCTACCCTTCATGCCTATAACTTTCTCATTCTAGATTGGCTACACAGAGAGTTCAGTGTCCCAGCAGTAATGTTCAAAGGTTGGTTATTAAATTTTTGGGTGATTTTAATTAAAATGTTGGGCAGTGAGTTGAGGCCCAGCCTAATAGATATGGTGGGGCCTCTTGCGTAGCTACTTCGTGTTAAACATTATTATAAGCATTATAGGGGCATAGAGATTAAAGCAAAATAAATAAAAAATATGATTCTACTCTTTAGGAACTCACAAGCTAGCAGCCAAGATGGAAGGATACATACATTTACTTCTTCCATCCAGTCTATGTTCCATTCTGCAAGCAGAACAGTGTTTTGAAAACATTTGTCCTTTCCTTGCTTAAAAAATTCAGATGGTACTCTCTTTCTCAGAGGACCAAGTCCAAGTTTCTTCACCAGACATACAAGGCTTCTCTGATTTGGCTCAGCTCCTCCTCCCTCTATACCTATACCTCCACAGCAAACTCGAGGCACACACTACTCCTTAGGATGCTCAGAGGACCTCATGACTTTTCGTACCTCTGGGTGTTTACTCATGCTAGGCCCTCTGTCTAGACTGCTGTGTTAATCTGGGTTCCCTGAGAAACAAATTTAGGATTAAACTGGCACGGATTTCATCAAGGGAAACCACCTATGTAGGAGATAGTGGGGAGCGAGATCAAAATGTAGGTATACCATTAGTCCATGATGCAAGCCTGACCCCTAGTGAAGAGGAGAGAGAGTAGCTTAGGCAGAAGCTTTCTAGACTACTGTGCCGTTAAAGGAAGGTTCAGAAAAGCCTTGGGGGAGTCCAAAGTCAGCAGTCAGTGGAATCCTGTCCCTGCTATACTCAGGCATTGATCAGGTAGGTATAGCCCATTGGAGTCATGGCTTCAGCATAAACATTAGGATGAATTTCTGAGGCAGCAGCTCAATTGTGGTCCTTGTAGTTGGCTTTCCTCTTAGCCTCCATAAATGCCTTTCCTCTTCCATTTAATTCCTACTAGTTATCCTTATAAGGGCCACTTTTAAATGTTTCCTCTTCTGGGAAGCTTTTTCTTGAAGGAAATTCTCAGCATGTCACATGATGGTCCCACTGCCTATAATGATCATCCCCTAATCTTTGCCTGATTAATTCCTTAATACACTTACTTGAACCCCTGCCACCTATTATAGGACCACAAACTAGTAGGTGCTCAGGAAATATTTATTGAATGAATGAGTTGGTAGGACTTGGACAAGCAGATAGAAGAGAGAATATAGTTGAAGCAGAATGAACTTCTTGAGCAAAGTCATAGAGGGGGGAAAATGAAGAATATACTGTGTTTTTTCTTTTTTTTTCAAGTATGTCATACCCCAAAACTGTCATTTTAGGGAATGTACTATGATGCAAAACAGTGAGAGAGGGAGTGTCTTCCTGGCACTTGAAAATGATTCATATTTGAGAACTTTGTTGAGAACAATGTTTTGAGTATTTCCTGAGAGACTTCTTTCCTGAGAGGAAACAGAGTTGATGGAAATGGAATTTTACTGTTGCCAGGAAAAGTGTGATAAAGATCAAATCTCATACAACTACTACCAGAATAGAAATTTCCATACAGCAAAGAGATGTCAAAGTCCTAGCTAATGGCTCATGTGTGTTCAGTGTTAAGTGCAGCTGAACTATAATGGAATTTGACCAATTTTGGTAACACAATTTGTAACATATGAATTAGTGGAGACCCATTCATCTCAACGTTTGCTGACTCTGCCAGATGTCGATCATATTTTTGATAGAAAGAAACAGCTGGCCAGGATTCAAAATCTCAGTATCACTGCCAACCACCTACCACTGCCACGTGTTGCCAGGTGAGAGAGACACATTGAGAATAAGGCCTGACAAAATCACTCCATTAGCAACTAGAGATTTCATCCCTGATCTCTATGTAATGTTATACCCTGGTGACCTGGGTTGGACCATATATGAGGCAGGCATTTCTTTTTACCCAGACCCGAGTCTGTCCTGTGCAGTCTTCCTCATGTCTCATTTCTCCAGAGTTGCCACTTGAAGAGATGCAAGTTTTCTTCATTGTAATGTGGAGATGAATAAAGTTACCTATATCATGGACTTGCTATGAGGATTCAACCAGGTAATGCATGCTGAGGCTTAGACTTTGGGTCTGTGGGTTAAATCTTAATATTTCTAGTATTATCAAAGTTGGTTGTTCATGCATTTGGTGAGTTCCTGTTCTGTGTTAAAGCAGAAAGGGACTTACAGGGATTTAGGCTACTGTGGCCCATTCTGTAATTAACATACATAGTTGCTGATATCCATGTCTTTTCTCAAGTGAGGACAGTTGATTTTGCCTTATGCATAAAAAAAATTACTTCCTCCTCCACTGTGCTCTGATCTGGTGTGGAATACCTTTTCTTCTCTTTCTCATTGATCTATATTTCTTACCTTCAAATTGCCATTAAAATTCTCCTTTAGGTTGTAATACCTAACTTAAGAAAGTCCCAGACATGTGAAAATAAGATAGATGCACAATGCATTTCCCTCTTGATGTTTTTATCAGATTGGGAAGCTCTTTTACCCAATAGCTCTTGCCTTCCATATCCTTCCTTGCATTTTAATGGAATAGTTCATTTGGGATATTATCCATTTACTTCTGTTTTTCACTACTAACAGAGTCATTAATTTTGCCAGAGCTGCTCTTTCACATGTTTTTACACATATGTCTCTTAACCATTTTCCTCCTTTCTTTTCCAGGTCTCGCCATTAAATTAAGAACTACTCCCATCTCACTTCTCTATTTGAAAGCCAAAAACATGAATTGAATTATGACCAATAGGAAATAGATTACCTTTGATAGGTGTGTACCAAGGCAAAGGAAAGCCATAAATTAAAAAAAAGGAAACTACTATTTGAAGTCCCATAGGCATCTTTTATACTCAATATGTCCAAATCTGAACTCACTTCTCTGTGTCTTCTCTAAGCCTCTGGCAGTCAACTCTCAAGATGTTTCTCAAGTGAGTTTATTTCTTCCTCATCCCCCCTGTCCTTGACCTGGGCCTGATCCTCATCATCTTGCATCTCGAGGCGATAACTTCTATCCTTATCTTCCTTCTAGTTCTGTCTCTTCCTCCACTCCCATCTGTGTACACAGCCTAACAAGAGGGTACTTTTTTCCTCTCTTTTTTGCTTTTTTATTTTTGTAAAATGACACGTGGATAAAAAAAAAAAATCACGTATAGTTTAATACAATATTACAAGGCACACATACCTAAAATCTCCATCCAGATCAAGAAATAGAACGTTGTCAACCACCCCAGAAGTCCCTTCCCGTGCTCTGTCCCAATCATAAACCCTTTCTTCTTCCAAAACAAATATTAAAGTAGTTATTTCCTCACATTTATTTATCACAAGGGTACTTTTTTAAAACACCAGTTTTGTCATATTCAGTTACCTCTATGCTAAAAGCCTAGGGATGCTGAAATTCACTCATAGGTTTTGTCAGGGCTACCTTTGCAGCTCCTTTCTGTGACTACTTCTCCCTCTAATTCCCCAGTCTCTGGCAATGCTGGATTATTCACAGGCTCCCAAATACCTCAGATGCCTCTTGGTGTTTGCCATGTACCTCTAGGCATTTACTCCTGCTTTTTGGAGTTCCCTCTCTTCCCAACTCATGTCATTTCTGCTATGAAGCTGTCCTGGATCTCTTCTCCCTGACATACCTGAGACAGAATGAATTCCTCCTATCTCTGTTCTGTGCCTATTATGACATTTTACATGTGCTTCTTTTATTAACATTTATCATTGTCTCTGGCACCTAACAGATTGCATAATGTATAGTAGGTGCTTAGTAAATGTTTACTGAATGAATCTACGTAATCGATCTTTAAAGCTCTTTCAGGGTGTATCAGATTTTCTTCAGAATTGACTCAGAAATTATGTACTCAATCATATGATCAAGCTTGCGTTTCCTTATGTATTCCTTCCAATTTCAGTTTTTTTTAAGTTAAATTTATTTTCTGTCAGTAACTAACATTTCCAGTATTTAGTTTTATTATTTTTTCTTTGTATATGTTGGATATTTTGACCACATTATTGGTGACATAGGCCTTTGTGAGCTTTTCTGGCTATCTATGCATCATTTTTATTGTTTCCATAGTAACGACTAATAATTATCAAGCACCAACTATGTGCTAGGCACTGTGCTCAGCCCCGTCTATGTATTATTTACTGACTCGTCATATTTTCATTTTACAGGTCAGGAAGCTGAAGCTTAGAGAAGTTAAACAAGTTAAGGTCATAAAGCTTGAAAAGGGGTAGGGCAAGGGTTCAAACTCAAGCAGTCTGACTAGAACTGCTCTTTTTACCATTGTTATTGCTCATTAAGAAAGATAATACGTTCTCAATTGCAAACTGGGTTTTTGCAAGGCATCTATGGAGCATTGTTCATTTGTGGAAGTATGTTACCCATTGTCTCACTGGACTCTAATCAGTTAAGTTCTTCATTCCTCCTTCCCATAGCTGCTTTTATTCTGGGCTCTAACTCTGTTGACATTAGGTGTGTATATCTTTTGGCTAATGGGTGGCAGCTTGGTTAATGGCTCTCAGCGAGCCACAAATAAGGAGATTGTTTTCGTATTGACATATCTCTTCTCAGCCACATGTATTATTTAGCTTATGGCTGCTGCCTTAAATATTTTTGCCTTGTGCCTGGCTCAGTGATAAGTTGTATCTTTTACAATAATATTGGTCATTAACGTTAATTGCTATTTCCTAACTTCCCTATGAGTTACTAAAAGAATCTCCAAGTATAAACAATTAAAGAAGCACTTACGTGGAAGAACACCAGTACAGGAATGTCCAATAGTTGGTAACACACCGGACCCATGGGGCTTACAGAGACCCAGACCAGGGACTCTGGATGAATTGGGTCTGAGACAGCAGCAATGGAGCCTCAGCCATTTAGGGAATCATTGCTGGTCACTGGTAAGTGGGCAGAAAGGAACACAGATGCATGATGTCTGGTTTCACATGTGTAGGTATGACGGAGTCAGTGTTTGTCTTTTTTCCTTTATTAGTATGTCAGCTTCTCCAGGGGAGAAATAGTATTTTGTTCGAGCCTCATGCACTTTAGTACTGCCGAGTCTTGCATATGGCATATAGATAGGGCATAGCTCACCCGCTAGTGTTTCTTGTCTGCTTTAAAGAACTCTCTTACTACATTTTGGTTTTTAAAGTCAACTTTCCATTTCAGCAAATTACCAAGATTCATCTAGAATGTTTGGTTGTGTAAAACCTTATTGCATATAACTATTTCTTAAAACTAACAGCAGCAATAACAGCAGCTAACATTTTTAGTTTCCCTAGCAAATGCTAGGTGCTGTTTAAATTGCTTTATACAGTTATCCCTTAAGAGTACTCTCATAGATCCTTTGAGGTTGGTAATATTATTATCTCTGCTTTAAAGCTAAGGATGCAAATGGGTTATCACTTACAACTTAGAAGATTTTTTGTAAAATAGATCTGTTGTATTAGGAATTTGAACTGCACTTACTGCCTCAGGTACTGCTTTATTTGGAAAGAACACTTGAATATTAGTATCGCTGGGAGGGCGCTTCTGGAGATAATGGTTTTCACTTAGATCACTTATATGTAATCATTTGGAGGCAGGGGGTACACCACTTCTGTTTCTGTTTACTTGTTAGAGAAGTGATTGTGGCATTTTCTTCCAATTGATAACTTTATCAATAACTTTTCTAGTAAGGTTTTTTTTTTTTTTGATGGGGAGTGTGGTTCAAGGCTATATTTTGTTGTTGTTTCTTTCTCCAGATTACCCTACTCTCTGTTATAGTGTAAACTATAGTCTCTGTTATAGTCAATACCCTACTCTCTGCTATAGAAGGATTTAGTGGCTAATGGTCAATAGTTTCACTCTTTTGCCAGTTCCTGATACTGCAGATGAAGTAATGCATTTTCTTGTCAGGTAAAATGTATAAGGCTGCTGTTCAACTTAGAAAAATCAGCTAGAAGTACTTCTCAAAAAAATTTCAGAAACAGTTTGACTTTTCCTTTTTTCATTTTCCAACCTTGTCTATCTGTCCCTTGAGAAAACTTCACACCTCCTAAAAGGCCAGGGTGCTCTCCACGTTAATAATGTTCCAGGATTATTGTTACTGTTCTCAAAAGAATACCTGGTTGCTATCTTGCTTATCCTGAAGAAGGGTCTTCAAAGGCACTTTCCGTTTCTTGGCTAAAGAGCATGAGAAGAGCAATACCAAGATTTAAGTGGCCAGGTGAGAAACCAGGTAGATTCTAGAAATAGGTATTATAATACCTAAGTTCATGTAAGTTTATTCCGAGAACATGACATTTGTTTTATCTTTTCCCACAATGGAAATAAATGAATGGGTAATGAAAATGGTATGATGGCAAGAGGATTGATTTGTAAATTTGTCTGGTATGCTTTACCATCAAAGAATGAGATTGAGAGGAGAAGGGTGGTAGAAGAAGGAAAAAAAATAGACAAGGCATTTGGCTAGGCATGGAAATAGATGTCAAGATCCATGCACCATCTAATAAAGTTAAAGCAAGAGAAATCAGCAAGACTTACTGTGGAGCCAGATCCACTTCAATTTCCCTTTCCTCTCCTTTCTTACCCTCCAATTCCCCTCATGTTGTCTGCTTGCAGCCAGTGTGGATGTGACTTCCAAGTCTTACCCCCAGAGTTTGGGATTCACTAGGTTTGGCTTGGAGCAGAGCTCTGCATTTTGAACAATTAATTTCCTTGGGGATTTCTCTTGCAGACCTTCTCAGAAGCACTTTTTAAGAAAGCCTGGATTCAACCGAGGGGCCCAAATATCCCCTTAATTGTTCAGCCGTTGGGGAGAACACTTGGAATCAGCAGGAGTGTTGGCATACAGCCACACAATCCACTTGTCCTCTTACACCTTTGCCAAAATGGGAACAAATGTATCTCTCTTTATTTTGGAAAATCAACTTTGTATAGCCATGTGGTTGCTAGTAATAGCTAAGGATTATTGAGTTTAATGTGTACTCTAAAAGGTATTCTCTCAGTAAATCCTCAGGAAAAAAAAAACCTGGTCAAGATAGGTACTGTTAATTTCTGCATTTTACAGATAAGGAAACCTGAGGATCAGAGAGTTTAAATGATTTACTCAAATCATAAAGCTAGTTACAAGCAGAGGAGGAAGTTTATCCAGACAAGCTGCTCCTGTCTACACTCTGTTTCTGTTCTTAATGGACCTCAGATGCAGCAAATTGGAATCATGGCTATCCTTGGTTCAAGACTCGTTGCAGGGAGCCCATCAACTTTTAAAAAAATATTTTAGAAACAAGCCAATTTGGGGTTTTTGTTTTGTTTGTTGTTTTTTAGTTGTGGTAAAATACGCATAACAAAAATTTACCATCTTCACTACTTTTAAGGGCATGGTTCTGTGGCATTAAGTGCCTTCACTCTCTTGTAAACCATCACTACCATCCACTTCCAGAACTCTTCTCAACTTGCACAACTGAAACTCTGTACCAATTAAATAATGATTCTCCATTCTTCCTTCCCCTAATCCCTATCAACCACCACTCTACTTTCTATCTCCATGATGGAGTCGATTAACTCTTATGTTAAGAGTATACCATTAATCTCCACAGTCACCAACTTTGCTATTGATTTTTTTTAGATAAAAATATTACAAATCAAACCAGTATATACAAACATATATTCAGTGTTGAAACATAAAGTCAAAGACATTTTAAAATACATTTAGCCTGCC
Organism: Pteropus alecto; assembly: GCF_000325575.1. Lineage (NCBI taxonomy): Eukaryota > Metazoa > Chordata > Mammalia > Chiroptera > Pteropodidae > Pteropus > Pteropus alecto. The sequence goes on from NW_006443567.1 coordinate 2,538,628, forward strand.
TTAAAGATTGCAAGATCATATCTTTTAAAGCACTTGAGGTCCACCCAGCTATATAAAACAACTAGATTTATATTTGTCAACTTGTAGATAAGAAAGCTGCACTGAAAGGAAAAATAAGCCTTATTGTTGGGTAGTTCCATTACTCTAGGGAGGGCATTTTGTTTGGTAAATACATACATTTCCAGTCACATGAATTCATGCAAATTGCTGCATCAGACTAAAAATCCATTATGCTCAGTAACTTTAAATAATGAGATTGTATATTTTGGGATGCTTTAGACAAAGCAAAGCATAACATTATATGCTAAAAGTGCTGATTATGAAAGCTGAAGCTCTTCTTTTTCACTGAAGCCCCACTTTTTCCTCCCATCAAATTTTTTTAAGTGAATTGTCTATGGGTTACTAATACTTAGAAAACTGAATTGTGTAGTTACACAAGTATATTACAATTACTGTTCTAGAGCCGATTAGATAACAGTGCAATAGAGCCATAGGAAACTCACAGGAAAACAAATGTATTTGGTAGATCATAGGAACTGTTATAAGGTTGGATTTTTACCTGGTATCTTGGTGAGTTTGGTCAAAGGTAAGCTTGATAAAAACTATTTTAGATGCTGCCATTGTTCTGGAAGTTATCGTGGTCAAAATCAGTTTTTAGCTATTTAAAGATAACCCTCCTGTGCTTTAATTCCTTGGGTGGTCTTGAAATACTCAAGTTATATCAGTCAAACAGGGACTGAAGTATACTTTATAATAACTTAAAATTTAGGTCATCAGTTTTTACCTAATTCTAAAATCAATAGGAATGATTTCTTTTACTTCAGAGTCTCTTTTATTGGCATTGTTATGTAACTAGGATACATGTGATTGAGAAAAATTTGATGGACAATCAGTAATCAGGATTTTTTTAATTGAAAAGTTTATATGTGGTTAAACCTTTTTTAAACTCCAGAAAATATAATAACAGTGACATTCTCACTTCATTCACAGCCCTATTCACCAGAGATAACCACAGTTAAATTTCTAAGTGTTCAGATTTTTTTAGTCTATGTGAGCATATACACATAAGTGCACATATACCTTTTTTATATAAGTTGGAATCATAGAATGCATAATATTCTTCAGTTTGCTCTTTTACTTTATGTTAGAGATGATTTCACATTGGTACATTTTGAGCTACTCATTTTAACAGTTACACAGTAGTCCATTTTTAAGTTAAACAGTTTCTTCCTGATGGACATCTGGATTATTTAGTTAATTACTTTACTATTATAAACAATGATGTTAACAAATGTCCCTCTACATTTTATTGCTCTTGTTTGTAGAATTGCATAGCTGTTTTCTTTTAATTTATTTTTATGGTAATATTGGTTAATTAAACCCAGTAAGTTTCAGCTGTACACTTTAACAATAAGACATATATATATATTTATACTGTGTGTTCAGCGTAACTTTTTTAAAATTGGAGTAATATTATTGAAAGTTTTCCAATTTGATAATTCTGATAGTTCATAATTTTAAAATAAAGCCAATGTAAACAGAAGTTTTGGAACAATAAGAATGAAAACCATCATCACACACACTTGAACATATATGTCTAAAAATATGTATAAATATTAATTTGAACAATAATAGCTACCATTTAATGATCACCAACATTATCTCATGTAATCCTCACAATACTATAGGATAGGTACTATTATCGTCCCCATTTATATATGAGGTACCTGATTAGAGAAAGATTAAATGACTTGTCTAAGGTCCCATGGGTAGCATCAAAGTGAAGACTCCAAATCAGTGTGTATTCAACAATAAAAAGGTAAATAACTCAATTGAAAAATGAGCAAAGGATTTTAATAGACATTTTTCCAAAGATGTACAACTGGCCAATTAAACATGAAAAGGTTCTCAACACAATTAGTTGTTCGGGAAATGCCAATCGAAACTACGGTAAGATAACACTTCATGCCTATTCGAATGACTATTGAAAAAAAGAGCAGGGGGAATTAAGAGTATTGGTCAGGATGTAAAGAAAATGGAACCCTTATACTTTTTTAGTGGGAATTCAAAGTGATGCAGCCGTTGTGGTAAACAGTTTCCTGGTTCCTCAAAAAGTTAATCATGGAATCACGATATGACCCAGCAGTTCCATTCTTAGGCTTATGCCCAAGAGAAATAAAAACATATCTTCACACAGAAACTTGTACACAAATGTTTATAGCAGCACTATTCATAATAGCCAAAAGATGAAAACAGCCCAGATGTCCATTAACTGATGAATGCATACATAAACAAAAGGTGGTATATCCATTCAATGGGATATTGTATGACCATAAAAAGGAATGAATTACTGATACATCCTACAATATGAATGAACCTTGAAAATATTATGCTAAGTGAAAGAAGTGAGACACAAAAGACCATGTAGTATATTACTCCATTTATTAAAATGGCTCAGAATATGTAGAAGGTAAATTAGTGATTATCAGGGGCTGTGAGGAGGAGAGGAAAGGGGGAGATGATGAGTGACTGCTAACAGTTGCAGGGTTTCATTCAGAGGATGAAAATGTTCTAAAACTGAATCGTGGTGCCCAACTCTGAATATATTATAAACCATTGAATTATAACTTAAAAAATGTGGGTTGTATATATTATCCAGCATTATAATGATAGAGAGCCCTTTAAAAGCTCGACCATAGAAAGCCTTTCAAATATTGTTCCTTAAAAGTCTTTTTTTCATAGGATGATCCCCTTCAGTGTCATGCCCTCAACTGCTAAATTTATGTGGATGAAGAACAAATTTATCTCTTTAGTCAGTCCTCTCTCCTGAGTTACAGACCTATATTTGGGACCTCTGAAGTGAGAGGTCCACTGGCTTTCCTACAGACCCTTCAGAAGCAACACTGTGTCTAAAACAGCTCATAATTACCTCTATTCACAAATCTAGTTCTTCTGTATTCTCTGAGTGGATGATGTCCCCATTTATCATCATCCAAGTGATAGACCTCCAGGTCATATCAGTTTTTTCTTCTGACAACTCCATCTACTCTTTATCATCCATATGGGAGCAGCTAGGTCCAAGCGAATAGTTTCTGCCAAGGTGAATGTGGTCATGTGCATTTGTGTACTTGGTCCCTGTCCTGCCTTGCCTCTTGACATCCTTACACATTTACTGTGAGCAATAGAACTTCTTGTAGATCACTTAATCACGCTACTGCCATCTTCTGCACTTAGGCCTTAGTACATGCTGGCTTCTCTGCTCCATCTTCCCTCTTACTTCTTAGTGTAGCTAACCCCTATTCATCTTTGTGAGACTAGATTCAGGCATCACATCCAGGAAGTCTTTACTAAACACTAACTGGGATTGTTAGGCACCTTCCTTGCCCCCTCTTGCCTGTAGCTTTTCTGATGTTACATTCACCATATTACATTATCATGATCTATTTGAGTGCCTGTCTCCTCTACTAGATTGTGAATTTTAGATACTACAGCCATGGGGGGAAATACTTATCTAGTTTCTCTGTGTGAGAGCAAAGCGGGGGGGTCCTTCCTTTAGTCGGATGCCTCAGAGAGGCCTCCCTTTGCAATCCTATCTAAAATGGCAACCTCCCCCAATACTTCTTATCCTTCTTCCTTGATTTAATTATCTTCTTAGCACTTATTACTGTCTACTAAACTATATATTTTACTGGTTTATTATCTTCTCCTGCTAGAATATAAGCTCCATGAGGAAAGAGATTTTTGTCTCTCTCTCTCTTTTTTTTTAACTATCGTATTCTCATTGCTTAAGCCAGTACCAGGTACATGGTAGGCACTCAGGAAATATTGGCTTTATTTCTTTGTTTGTTTTAGTTTCTTTTTTCCCCCGGCTTTGTTGAAATATAATAGACAACTAGTTGCTCATATTTACATTGTACAATTCAGTGAGGTTTTTTTTTCAATTATAATTGGTATACAATAATATTACTTTCAGTTGTACAGCATAGTGATTAGAGATCAGTATAACTTACAGTGATCACCCCACTAAATCTAGCACCCCTCTTCCCCCTTACATATTTATTACAACATTATTAACTATTTTCTTTATGCTACACTCTATATCTCCATGTCTATTTTATAACTATCCATTTGTACTTCTTAATCCCTTTGCCCTTTTTCACCGTCTCCCCAAACTCCCCTCCCATCTAGTAGCCCTCAAACTATTCTCTGTATCTGTGAGCTTATTTCTGTTTTTGTTGTTTATTTTCTTTAGATTCCACAAGTATGTGAAAACATGCGGTATTTGTCTTTCTCTGTCTGACTTATTTCATTCAACGCAATACCCTCTAGGTACATCAAAGCAAAATCTTTTTCCATCCCCTTCCTTTTAGTCTGTGTGTGTCCTTTAATCTGAAGTGAGTCTCTTGTAGGCATCATACGTAGGGGTCTTGTTTTCTTATCCATTCAG
>NW_006443567.1:2544052-2567320 GCF_000325575.1 Pteropus alecto
GATCGCTGTTCCATTCTCTCATATGGTTTCTGCTTCTTTGTCTGCCTTTTTGTGTCTGTTTCAATGTACTAAGCAAAGTTCCTAAGTCTCCCAGACTTATTAGTGCAGCTTTGTGTAGTAGGTGTCTGTCCAATGGCACAGACCTGAGAGGAGTTCAGCTGCAGGCCAAGTTTAGCCCCAGCCTGTGCCCCTCCAGGGCTACCTGTTAAGATTCAGCAAGCAATCCACAGATGCTGTGCTTGTAGTTGCCTCAAGAGGCCACATAGAAACTGAGGCCAGCTGTCTCCAGTGTGTGTCTTGGTGCTGCTCAGCAAGGAGCACCTGACTTGCTCAGGACACACCTTGATGTGACTTGGGTGGGGCTGTGAGTTGGAGGAGGCGGGGTTTCAGGGAATCCTTTGGGCAGAGCGACCTCTGTTACCCAGTTTGGTGATGCCTTGTGTTGCTTCCGCACACTGGGGTTGGGGGAGGCTCAGCAGAGGAACAATGGATACTGTTGGCAGTTCTGTCCAGGAGAAAGCCTTGCCTCCGGCCCTCACTCAGACAACTCAGTCACCCCAGGTAAGTTCTTGGTGGCCCCCCATGCAGCTGACTGGACACTAGTGCACAGAGTGAGCAGGTTGGTCACCGTGAAAGTCCACTCGTGGACACGGCCCCTTTTAAAGGCATATGCCGGCTGCTGCTGCCGCAGCGTCTGTCCCACTCAACCGCTAGGGCTCAGGCAGCCTCGTGCCTTCACCCCCTCCTACCTTCTGCTTTTGCAGGTTGATTAATTATTTCTCTCCCTTGTTGTAGTGCTTCTGTTCATCTAGATCCCAGGCGACTTTCCTTGCTATTTTCTGTCACAACTTTGATTTGGTTGCAAGAGGGATGAACAAAGTTTCTATCATCTACGCCATTTTTCCCTTCCCCGTTGTTGAATGATTGAAACAAAGTTTGCCTCAGCTGTTTCAGAGAGTACAGTTGACCCTTGAACAATGTGGGGGTTGGGGATGCCAACCCCCTGTGCAGTTGAAAATTCACATATAACATTTGACTCCTCCAAAACTCCTAATAGCATACTGTTGACCTTACTGATAAACAATCGATTAACTCATATTTTGTATATGTATTATATACTGTATCCTTAAATAAGTTAAACTAGAGAAATAAAAATGTTAGGAAAATCATAAGAAAAAATACATTTATAATATTTATTGGAAAAAAAATCCAGGTATGAATGGACCCGTGCAGGTCAAACCCCTGCATCTGTATATGTTCAGAGTATACCATCTGGAGCCAGAATGACTGATTTCAGATACAACACATGACTTTTTATGTGTATGACCATGGACAGGTTACATAATTTCTCTGTGCCTGAGTCTTTTTTCCTGTAACATGGGGCTAATAGCTTTATTTATTGTACAGTTTTCATGAAAATTAAGTAAGTATGTCTATGTAACAGTACAAGAATATCTGGTATACAATAAACGTTTAATAAGTATTAATTATTGTTATTCTTGTTTTAGAACATTGCTTTAGAGACGTAGTATAGCTACATGTTTATCTCTGCATTTCCAGAGCCTAGTCTGGCATTGCATGCTTGAATGTATCAAATAATTCTTTATGAGATAAATGAATGGTATTTAAACAGGTTTTATAAAACTATTGTTTTCTTTACATTAATGTTTGGGATTTTTAATAATTACTGTAACAGTTTGTTTAAATTAAATATGTGAATACCTAAAGGAAAACCATAACCATTTTAGGCAAAAGTGTGAACTTTTACCTTTATTTGAGCAGTCAGCCCACTCAGAGTCTGAGATTAGAAGTCCCTTCAGTTTTTGAGAAATACTGATGCTGTTATAGGATTTCAGGTTGGGTTCGGGCTAGTAGATCTGTCTTACTTGAGCCTCTTTTTAACTCAGTTTGCTTCATTTTCTTCCCCTTCAGAGCTCTCCATCTTTTGCAGCCTTAGATGTAATTGTTCCAGGCTTGTAAAGACTGATGCTAAAAAGGCAGAAAACCACTCATCTTGCTGTTTAGGAAAGTAGAACTTTCTGTGTACCTAAGCTCCATCTGGCAGAAGTAGTATTTAATATTTGTTCTTAACAGGTTTTTCTCCACCCCAGAAAATGGGGACACTGGTGGTGTTGATAAAAATTGACATTTACTGAGTGCCAACTATGGTTCAGGCACTTTATGCACGTTATTTTGTCTAATTATTTTAGGAATATAGTATGGCTGCAGTTTACTTATACAGAAACTGAGGCACAGAATGGGTAAGTAACTTGCTAAATATGACATACCTTGCTCTAGTGAGTGGTAGGGGCAAGGTTTTGATCTGAGGTATTTTTGACCCTCCCCTACTGTCTGTATCAGCCACACACTTAGATACAAAATTATACCATTGTTCATCTTGAATGCTCATAATTGGCAAATTTTTGCTACTTTTCAAAAATTGGCACAAAATAAAAACAACCTTGGATTTCTTAAAGTTGAGAAATTTTTAGTTCCATTTGTAAGACATTAAATCCTAAAAACATACTGGAAAGTATAGTAAACAAGTAAATTAAAAATTTAGTTGTAAAACTCTAATAGTTATATTACACATAACTGTGATTCATTTTATGTAATATAAGGTACAAAATTACTTTAGGTATATAAAGAATCTTTAACATAATTACATGTTTCGGTTATTCTGAAATACTTTTTTTACTAATATTCTTTCTCAAAAATAAGGAATTTCTTATGGCTTCAACATTTTTTTTTGGAAATGCTGCATTTTCTATTAATAAAATTGTTCTAGTTTCTCCTCAAACTCTGAAGCAGTATTTGTATGTGTCATCAGTCGTTTACATTTGGATAAAGCATTTTAGTAATTGCATACCACTCAGGTTGCTGTGTTGTCCTGATGAGTGCTATTTTATATGCTTCTCAGGAATGATGAAAACAAATGTATTTTTCTGAGTGATAGAATTAATAGATAAGATTGCATTGAAATTAAAGTCCACGAGTAACAGAATTCTCCCTGAACGAGTCACTGCAGTACATAGTGTAATAACTGTAGATCCAACTATATTGCTAGCAAAACTGTCATGTCAATCTTATGTCCTATTTTTCTTCTCCTCTGGAGGGTTTCTGTTCTTATCAAAACAAATTAAAGTGCTGTGTCAATTGCTGGTCCTCAGGAATTATTAGTTTCTTTGGTAACTGTTTAATGCAGACACAGATGCTGCAGCATTTGCTCCCCAAGCTACCATGTGCCTAAGGCATTTTAAAAACACTAGTATGTTTTCAGTATGATAGTGCTACTCTGGAACAACTGTGTGGATAGTGGTTTACTTTTCCAGTGTGGTTAGAGCTGATATTTCAAATATATAAAGAGATGTATGGTTGATTTGTATTTGTATTCTGGCTCTGCTACTTAGCTGGATGACTTCGAATGACTTCGTTATCCTCGCTGTTCCTCAATTTCCTCCTCTCTAAATTGAGGTGATAAAACCTACTTCATAGCTTTGCTATGAGAATTATTATCCAGGATTACATAATCCTGATTTATGCATTTGCTTAAGACAGCATAGTATTAGGGTTAAGGATGTAGGCTTAGGAGTCTGTCAACATGCAGACCTTGGCTATGTTCCTTCTTAGCCATCTGACCTAGGTAATAATAAAAATAATCTCTTTGTGCTTCAGGTTCCTTATCTATAAAATGGGTAAACTAATAAGTACCTACTTCATGGAGCTGTTATAAGGAGTAAATGAGTTAATACATATGAAATCCTTTGAACAATAACTGACACATGGTAAATCTTCAGTAGATGTGAACCATTATCATAATTAATGTTATCTCCACTTTTCAGCATACTGAATCAGTGTTCATTTATTGTGTTCACTTAACTGAGACCTTCTTGGGAGATTGGACAGAATTTTATTCTTTATAGCTCTTGAGCCTGGCATATAGTAGGTACTTAATTAATGAATTAGGGTCATGTTTATCAGATTTACCCTTTACCCTCTCCATTTCCTTAGGATCTAATCTCTTTTCCATGACTCATGGTTTTTGTAGCTGGACTCACCATGTTTTCTAGAACAAAAATTTGAGATACTTGATCTAAAAACAGAACAGTCATGCTATATCCAGGCTGTACTACTTATCATAGTCTCATATTCTGCCTCATTTCGACGTATGTCTCCTTCCCTATCTAATTCTGATGGAAAGGGATTACATCTTCGTCCTTTCTGGTCTCCCAGCACCTATCATAGAGTCCGGAGCATAGTAGGTACTCAGTAAATGATTGTCGAATTGAACAGTCTTTGGGACTTCAGGAGATGAGTTCACCCTCCTCATACCTTCATCCCAGATGAAAATAAAGAGCTACCTTTTTAAACCAATGATAGTTTCAAGGTAATATAGGAGCTGTGGGACCCGAATCTGACTTATTTTGAAGTAACATATTTTGAATCTCAAATTAGGTACAGTATATATGAAATGAAAGAGCCAGAAACAAGACATTTGAAAGAACTCGGTTTCATAAAATTGGATACCGATGTTCTCCTTCAGTGGTTCTTTTCTCTTATTACTTATAACCTACATATCTGTTTTATTTCTTTTTCTTGGTTTGTCCAAAGTCCTCGTACTAAATTAGGTTGGAAATAACTCATTAGTGCTTTGCAGCTACTGGGTAAGGAAAGCTGGTGTCAGTGGTGTAGTTTTACTCTCCCTGCATCTCTCCACCTGGAGCAGCACAAAAATACTTTCTCTAATTATAGCCATTAAAAGTCTAATGAACTTCCATTTTCAAAAAGCCTTTTATATTTTCTTCTGTTAACCAGTTTCTTTTCATTTGTGCCATATATGTTATTGATTGCCATTTACATATTTTGCTAGCTTTATAAGTTGGTTTTATTTTTCATGTAAGTAGACACATGTATTATGTAAAATTTTGTATGTGAAGAGAGGTCATTCTTCAGTCTGCTAATGATACTCATTTTTTTACTGTTCATGGGAGGATCGAGTGTGTCTGCCTTCTGGTAACACATTAAGGCTTCAATATTTGTCTAGTTGTGGGGATATTTCTCTCTTTCTTGTTTGAATTTGTTGTACCATATGTATAAATCGAATCCTGGTAGAAAACTTCCATTTTAAATACATCAAAAATAATCTTTTGTATTGTAAAAACTAATAAATCTACACTTTAAAAAAAGAAACCGTTTTGTCTTAACTGGCTTAATACATTGTATTTGTTTATTTTTTGAATGTAATTGTCTTAAAGTTTCAGTTTGTAAAATCAAAGTTGAAAAGTACCCATATCAGTGACTGCTAATAGGTACCAGGTTTCTTTTGGGGTGATGAAAATGTTCTCAAATTAGATTGATTGCGATGATGGTTGTGCAACACTGAACATACTAAAAACTACTTCATTGTTAAGTGGATTCTGTAGTATGTGAATTATATATCAGTAAAGCTGTTAGTTAACAGCTCTGCCACTTTCTAGCAGGCTGTGTGGCCTTGAACGAGTTGTTTTCCTTTTTCTGCATTGGCTTTTTCTCATCTTTACATGGTTATAATAGTATCTTCCTAATGGGCTGGTTGTGAGGACTAAATGAGTAAAAACATAAAGAGTGTAGAATTGTGCTTTGGAATGTAAGCCCTCAGATGTCAATGGTTGTCATTGTTTTCCTATTTGTAGAGCTTGGAAAACAAGTCTGCTTCTAGAGATACATACTTTTTGTATGTGTGTGTCATCAGCATATAGATGGTAATTAAAGCCATGCATAAGGGTTGGATTATCTAGGGCATCAATCCCCAGTCTTTTTGGCACCAGGGACCGGTTTCTTGGAAGACTTTTCCACTGACCGGAGGGTATGAAGGGCAGTGGTTTCAGGATAATTCGAGTGCATTATATTTATTGTGCATTTTATTATTATTACATTCTAATATATAATGAAATCATTACACAACTCACCATAATACAGAATCAATGAGAGCTCTGAGCTTGTTTTCCTGCAACTAGACAGCCCCATCTGGGAGTGATGGGAGACAGTGATACCTAAAGTGTGTTGCTCATGTCCAGTCTATTCCAAAATCTCGTTTGGGTTGCTGTCACTGCAGAAAACCCTGCTTCACAAAGATAGGATGTTGGAAATGGAAGCACGCTTTTCAGTGCTTTTGTGGCAATCTCAGGATATTCCGCCTTGACTTTAATCCAAGACGTACAGAGATTTGAAGTTGTCTCAAACATACTTTAAGGCCACCATCATCTGTGATCTCAAGCAGTTGATCTTCTTTTAGCACGGACAAAGCCGATTCACCTGGCTTATTCACAAATGGGTCGCAGATCCATTCCTTCTCAGTTCTGGGGTCTTTTGTGGTTGAGAAGTAATGCTCAACCTCTTGAAAGCAGAGATAGGTAGTCATGCATCAGCTGAGAGAAAGACGGCTCTGGCTCAGTTTCTTTCAAAATCTCTGCTAATGTGTGAAACATGGCAAAAATCCCAGTATTCCCTCGTCGCCCCCATAATTCCAATTTGGCTTTGAATAGCCACTTTACCTGCCGACTTGAACACAGTTGTCATTCTCCCCTGAAGTGACATATTGAGTTGGTTAAGCAGGTTGAATATGTCACACAAGCAAGTGTTGTGTCCCATTTTCTGTCACTGAAATGTGCTGCCAGTGGTGAATATATTTCTTTAAAAGAAAATCACTGGAGCAGCCCTCATAACTCAGAAACACTGGCCAATGATCTCCCTATAGAAAACCATCTCACTTTTGTGTGTAAGCGAAGACTAGTATGTTCTGCGTCCATCTCACAGAGATGCGCGAACAGATGTGAGTTAATGTACTATAATGTGGTTGATAATTTTAATCATACCTGCAAACACATTGTTAAATTCAGGTGACATTTTTCTGGCAAACCAGCATGTCTCTGTGGATGACACTGTGTAGACTCAAATTCAAAAGTGACCCCTTTGACCCAAGTAGTGAAACCAGAAAGCCGTCCAGTCATGGCAGCCGCTCCGTCTGTGCATGTACAGACACAAAAGGACCAATTCAGTTTTCCTGATATGTAATCATTCAAAGACTGCAGCTGCGGTGTTGGTTGGCAACAAAAGTGCACATAACATATCCACATGCACATCCTCCTGAAAAAATACGTCACACAAAAAGTATTGTTGCTTCGTTGTCAACATCTGTAGACTCATCAACCTGGATGCGTACCGCAGTGACTCATTAGTCCTCTCTAACAATTGTGCCTCAATATCCTCTGCCATTTCAACAATTCATCTAGTTATGGTGCTATCCGAAAGAGGAACACGTGTCACCTTTCGAACTGCAGCCTCTCCTAAAAGTTCACGACGAATGTCCTTAGCAGCAGGCAGGATCAACTCTTCACCAATAGTAAAGGGCTTCTTAGCTTTAGCAATGTGATTAGACACTGAGAATGATGCTCTCAGTGCAGACATGTTTGATGAAGTGGTGGCCTTCAATAATTGCTTCTGTTCTTCGTATTTACTTTATTATTTTTTTTTCTTTTGGAAAACTCCAAAGCCTTGTCTTTTAATGCAGGGTGCTTGGTCTCCATGTGGTAAAGTTTTGAAGGTTTCATTATTTGGTTGGATAGCCAGTCACCACATATTACACAAAGTGGGCTTGGAGAATGTGAACCACCTGTTGCAATGAACCCGTAATTTAAGTAGGACTCTTGGTATTTTAAATGCAGCTTTCTTTTTGTTGGCAGTCTTAGAGTCTTCTGCTGTCTCATCATTGGGTCTTTCTCCCTTTTCAAAGAAGCTCTCTGGTGACTTTTGTTCTTTACTCATTTTGGCTAAGGTTAGCCAGTGCGCTTACCAAAACTGTGACTGAGACAGTGCACAGTGCAGGAAAGAGGTGCGGGTGGAAGTGGCAAATAAAATAATGGGCGGGCCACGCGCAGACTAAAATAAGTGTTGGATTCTTACTTAAAGCCTGCCACTAGGTGCAGCTGTACAATTGAAGTACATCAGCTCACTTTCCACTATAAAGCCTGCCACCGGATGCAGCTTAATTGTCACTTGCTACTCACTGATAGGTTTTTGATATAAGTCTGCAAGCAATTGATTTATTATGATCTCTGTGCATTCAAACCTCTTTCGAATATTAATCTGTATTTGCAGCCACTACCCAGCACTAGCGTCACCACCTCAGCTCCACCTCAGATCATCAGGCATTAGATTCTAATAAGGAGCTCACAACCTAGATCCCTCGCATGCACAGTTCCTATGAGAATCTAATGCCTGATGATCTGAAGTGGGGCTGAGGTGGTGATGCTAGCGCTGGGGAGTGACTACAAATACAAATGAAGCTTTACTCGCTCACCTGCTGCTCACCTCTGGCTGGGTGGCCCGGTTCCTACCAGGCCATGGACCTGTACTGACTGATCCGTGGCCTGGAGAATGCGGACCCCTGATCTAGGGAGAGTATGCAGAATGCTAAGGGCTGAATCTAAGGAAATACCAGCATTTAGTAAATTAGTATGATGGCAAGACAAGCAAATTTGGCAGAGACTCAAAAGGAGTGTCCAAAGTGGTAAGAGGAGGGGTTGTGATATCATAAAAGCAAAGGAGAAAACAGTCTTCCAAAAAGAAGACGGTTAATAGTGTCAGTACTAGACAGAGATTAAGTAAGGAACTGTCCATTCATTTTAGTAAGTTAGAGCTGTGGGTGTGTGGGAGCAGGAACCAGCTTACAGAGAGAGGACTGAAAGAGCGAAAAAGAGGTGAGAAAGTAGCCATAGTGAGTGTATTCTTTTGAGGAGGTTGTTCATTTATTAATTTGGCTCCTACTATGTGCCTGGCCCTGCTCTACATTAGTGCTATGACAGTGAACAAAACAAAAAATCCTCGCCCTAAAAGAGCTTTACTTTATACTGGACCTATGTAAGGAAGGAGATAGAAGGCTGGAAGAGGGTACTTTTTCAACAAAAGTGTGTGTCTGTATATAAGAAAATAAGGGCTTAAACATATTTGAGCTAAGGAGGAACCATCAGGAGGTAGAGACTAGAGGATGAAGTGGTTGACAATATAGTGGAGATGGGATAATCATTGGTGCAAAAATATGGGAAGATGGAGATCAAGAACATATGTGGAGGCTCTTTATCAGTCTTGAGTAGGTTAAGAGATTCCCTCTTCTAAAACTGGAGGGAAAGACTTGATGTGCACACATAGGGAACTGTGAAGAAATGCTCATCAAATGACTCTGATTATATGTGGGATACAGGAGCAAGGTCACCTATATCAAGAGGGAGTGTAGGGGACTTGAAGAGAGTCATGAAGCTTTGAAATCAGTACTTAGGGTAAGTAAAGAGCAAGATGAACAAGGACAAGTGGGAGGTTTATGGAGTGGCACTGATGAATTTGCAATGTCATCATTCTTCACATTAGTATGGTTATACTAAAACTGTTCTCAGCTTCCTTCATGCAGGAGTGAAGAAAGCAGTTTCTGAGACTGATTCTGGATTTAGGGCTTTGTAGGTCAAGCATGGCAGAAAGCTAGATTGGGGAGGAAGTGAGGGGGGCCGTTGAGTTCTTTGAGTGAACATGGTGTTCGGACTTCATAGGGAAAATGAAAGTAAGGACTTTGAGAAACTGAGGGTGGAGTCAAGAGACTGAGGTTTTAAAGAGCTACTGTAGTGTGAGTGAAAGCTGAAAAGCTAAGGGGAGGGAGAGAGAGCACTAGCGAGTGAGCTATTGTTTTTTGAGGTGTTAGCAATTAAGCAGTAAGTGTGTTAACAAATCGTAGTCTGTCACCATAGAGTAGTTAGTTAAAATAGAGCAAGGGTGCAGATCCTTAGAGCAAAGAGCTCTAGAACTTGAAAATCTAGGTTTCTGGATGGATTGTCCATGTAGATGATGGAATTTCCAAGTGCTATGGCAAGAGTTGGCACAGAGAACAAGACTGAAAGTTGATGTTAGTATGTGACCAGAGTTATGTTTGATACAGATAGTGGATAATAAAGATCACTAGAAATAAAGTCCAAGAACTATGAAATGAGTGTAGAGTGGATTATCCACATAGACATTAAAATTTCACAGGATAATGAGAGGGGATAGGATGGAAAGACAGCCAGGGACAGAAATGAAGGGAAATGTCCAGGAGACGTGGTCCATGATAAGGAGAAGTAAAAGCTTGTATCAGGGTGATCCCAAAGGGAGGAGGGACTTTTCCAAAGATTAGATTAATGGAATGTAAAAGCAATGGGGAGGCAAGAAGAGGTTGACTCCTACCCGCTATGAAGGAGTCTTCAGAAGACAGCCGTGTCTCAAGGAAAGCAATTGTTTATAGGAAATGTTTTCTGATGTTAAGTATATATAGTCTGATTAACAAGATTGGAGGATTCTGCGAGTCACAGTTTAATCGGGTTGAGAGGTGGGAAGGAGAATGGTAGAGTCATGAATGTGTGGTAGATGAAGGAAGCATGGAGCAGTATGAAGATAAGGATGAGGATGAACAGTTGAATAAGAGGTCCTGGGTTGAAGCAATTGATATTTGGGTTCCTTTTTTTTTTTTTTTTTTTTTTTGTAAAAACATCTGTCGTAAATGCCATGTGAATAGTCCAGAGTGCCACAGGAGTACCTGGCAATTGCTCCTATCAATTCTTTACTTCCACAGATGCTCTCTGGCTCTGAGTGTGACTAGAATTCTAGGTGGCGTACTTCCTACCCCAAACCCTGACATTTATTTTAACTATGTGAGTCTGTCTGCTTCATGCAAAATACAAACTATAACAGTGAACATATTATTTTAGAAGTGCAGCCAAAATCCTTAATTATGGTATACTTACTTGTGTTATTTTGAAATTTTATTTCTTTTGTTTTTTTTCCCAGCCATAAGGAGATATAATTAACATATAACATTGTGTAAGTTTAAGGTGTACGATGTAATTATTTGAAATATGTATATATTGAGAAATGATTACCACAGTAGGGTTAGTTAACACATCTATCACCTCACATCGTTACATATTTTTTTTTTTTTTATTCTAAATGTTTATTCCTAGGAGTGAATAAAGTAATTTCTTCATAACATTTTATGGTCACCATCAGAGCCCAAATCCTGCTTTTTTACTATAGCAACTGGGTGATTGGGTATTTGTTCATCTAAATAAACTTATCCACTTATTTAATTATAAAGAAAAGAAAAAAGAATGACGGCAAAAGTAAACTTTGAGAGTTACACAGTGGATTGCATTATGCCACAAACAGTTGCTCAAGCCAACCTTGCTTAAACATTTACAAAGCCAGTTTCGATATTAGTTCTTTGATCCCGATTATCAGATAGACTTCAGCCAACTAAACTAAGTCCAGAGGTGATTATTACTGAGATTTATAGCAACTTACACCACAAAATCTTAAAATTTAGTTGTTTAGGAATTCTTAGTGGGGGGGATATTTAAGAAGGAAATCCAGTTTTCACTAGGTTGGAAACAACTGGACAGTAGTAAAATTGAAACCCCTTAGCAAATCTTTCTCCCATTTGTTATATAATATACCAGTTAACAGCTAAAGGTTATCTGAATTTATGCAAGAGGTGATATTTCTTAAGGTCAGGTGATGTGTGGCTTTTTACTCTAAATTTATAAATGTGTAAGACAGCCTTATTTTGTGAAGATCACATTAAAACAGAAGATTCATAATGAAATTGATATGATAGAGATTCCACACAATAGTCTGAGCGATCGATAATGGCCTACATACCCAAGTTTTAAAAGTGATTTCAAAGATGTTTAAATATTTTAGTTGTAATAGTGATGAAAACTTAGAAAAACAGAGAATTAGTGTTCTCTTGCCAAGAACAGTTATTTGGAAAAGCCTGCCTTGGGCCTTAAATAGAGGGAATTAGGGATAAAGGTAATAGTTTATGGAAGGTGACTATAATATTAAAATGTCATCTTTTAGGATATTTTATGTATAAAAATACATAAATTGAGTACGCCAGTGTTCATAATCTCTAATTAATGTATTTTCTACTTAGTGTTAGGCCCACTGAAGTCTCTTCATTTTCTCAAGTTACCTGAGTATGTGAACTATATTCACACTCTTCCTACTGTTCCACCTTACATTCATATACTCACCCTTTTCTCTTAGAAATTGCTAATCTCCTGATGTTAAAAATAAATCGCTTTAAACATTTATTAATAAGAAACACATTAATGAAAAAGCAGAAATATTTATGGCAGTTTTTCCAAATCTCTAAAATACAGAAGCTCTGGAGGGGTTCCTAATTTATTCTGTCCCACGTTTCCCCCTGGTCACTAAAATCAGACACGAGGCCACTGCTGCTTAGCATGCAGCAAGGCTTGATGCTGGAAGCCATGTTTTTTGAATGCGGATACTGAGGCTCAGAGTTGGCTTTCTGGTGAAGTAAGACTCTGAAGTTAGCATAGGAACGCTTCATCACTGTGCCTAGCTCTTTCGATGCTCTTTAAACATTTGTTTCAGCAACGACACAAAAAGGAAGGGCCTTTGGTTTAGGGGATCTCAAAAATACACAACCTCCTATGCACATATTATTTTATTTGATTTAGAATGAATGGTAGAAGAAGGTGAATGTCTAAGGCCAGCTGTTACCAGGTCTAAACCTATGGTCCTCTCTTTGTCTGGAGCCACTTGCTGCTCTTCTCCTTAGTAAGGCTGCTACTAGGGCAGGATGGGAGGTTTCCTCATACTGTTTGCTTGTGTGTGTGCTTTCCTCTCATTCCAGCACCCCGCCTTGCAGGTGTTGCAGAGCCACATACTAGTCATGTACATATGATTACCCATGCTGTTTATTTCTGCTTACGCAGAGCCCTCCACTCTCTGATACTTATAAATTCCACCCCTGATCCTTTTGAAGTTGTCTTTAGTTTCTTTTTTGTAAGCATTTTAATTGAACTATAGGTCTTCTAGTTCCATTGAAGTCCTGAGTAGTTACAGTTTACTATTCAGTCTCATATTCATGTGCTAATTAAGAAGTATTATCTGAGCAGTGTGATATAGTTCATTTAAAGAAATAGTAATGATCGTTTTGATTTTATAAGCATGTTCACTTTCTGCTTCCATTTTATAAAGATTATATCTCTATTTTTATTCTAGTCATGAATATGTTCACTTTGATTTCATTTGTGCTACTGCATTTTAACTGTAATAACCCCGTAGATATATTTCAGTTGTTTGTGTTAGGTTTACATTTTTTTACATTGACATTATTTATCTGTGTTGGAAGCAACTGGTTAGAGGCAGCAAAGGAATTTGCTATTTCCCTGTGCTCTCTATATAAAACAGTGATTAATCTTTTTGAGTATTTACTATGTGAAGGCACTATCTCACAATTGCCTTATAAGTCATCATCAATATCCTCCGCATTCATACAGATAGGGACACTGAGACATGATGTGGTTAAGGAATTTGCCTAAGGTCACTTAACAACTAGTAAGTAGCATAACCAGGATTTGAACCCAGACATCTGACTCCAGAACCTACACATTCAGCCAGTTATGCTCTTTTTCCTCACCAACTCTTTTATGGCCACTTTGAAACAACCTGGTAATTACCAGGTCATTAGAATGGCAAATGTCAGAATGCCTCTGATTTTTGAACTTTAAAAATACACTCATTTTACCCAGGGAAGACTGCCATTGGGCCTCACAGCACACCTACTACATAAAGCCACTCTATTAAGACTAGGAGACTTAGGAGCCCTACCTAATACATAGAAACAGACACAGGGAGGCAGTCAAAATGGGGAGACAAAGAAACATGTCCCACATGAAAGCACAGAACAAAGCCCAGGAAAAAGAACTAAACAAAGTGGAGACAAGCAATCTACCACTTGCAGAATTCAAAACACTGGTTATAAGGATGCTCAATGAACTTAGGGGAAGAGTAGATGAACTCAGGGAGAACTTTAACAAAGAGATAGAAACGTAAAAGTGGAGATAGCCTTGGAGGGCAGGTAGAGGGTATGGAATTTAAATCCTACTCATGTACCCTGGGCTAGGCAAGATATGTTGGGGCCTAGAGAGTTATGGGCTCATCTTCTTTGAGTTATAACCTGAGATTTACCAGTCCCAAGAACCTAGTTAGCTAGAGAAATGAGGAAGAAAGGATTTTCCCTAGAGAAATCACTTTAAAAAATCATCTACTAGATTCCATTATTTGTCAACTCCAGAGCAAAATGATGTGTATGTAAAACATTTTCATAGCCTCATTTTTGTACATTTTCTACTATCAGGGTGGTTAAAACTTTTGGTAAGCGGCATTTTTTTTTTTTTGTGATAGAAATATACCACTTGTTATGTGTTTGAGTTATTTCTCTACAAGAGATCCACTGTAGTCTCAGCATAGGAATAGCAAAAGCTGAAGGGAGAAAATTCACTTGCATGTTTTTTTGAATATTGTTGAAAGGAGAGGTTTTCCTTACAGCTGTGGTGCTACTCTTCAATGTTGAATTTTAATCTTCTCATTTGGAGTTTTATTCGAACAAATAGCTTTCTTTCCAAATTCATTGACAGCCATTTCAACCTGCAGTCTTCCTCCTCTACCACACTTTACCCTTTAGGAAGTTCTTTCATAGGAGGAGATATTTGCTGTGACCATGTAGAAACAACTATTTGATCTTAGTAGACTTTAGACATAAATCATTAACTGATATTTTGTATTCATAAACATTTAAAGATACAAGTGAAAACTACTGGGGAAAGAAACATAGCTTTGTTTTCCAGTTGGAGCAGAGTGTCTAGATTTTGTGTTGCAAGTTTTAAATTCCATACCCTCTACCTGCCCTCCAACGGTCTTCTTTAAGACTGGAAGCTATGATCAAGAAATAGTGGTGCTGATTAAATGCTGTCATTTACTCATTTATTAGTAAACCTTTTGTGCAAGCTTCCTGTTAATGTCAAATATGTGTACAAATAGATGATATTAATCATTGAGATGTTATTTTTAATACAATTTATCTTCACTTGCAAAAAGCACATGGGTAATGTTATATTGTATAAATGTCCTTTGGCAGCTTTAGTAGTGTCTTTTTTGGGTGGGACTCTCTATAGGTCAGTGATATTTCTCTCTGCTCTGCTTGCAGTGAAATCAATGCTGTGAAAAATACCCTGCCCCAGTTTATGATTATTAAATTAGGTGGATTTGACAGAAGAACAGCACATGGCTGGCTAATTTGAATTATAGTGGTCTTTGTCCTAGCCTCTGTTCCATAGTGTACACTAGCTAGGTGATAGGCCCTCCTGAAAACCTTTTACAACTTGTCCTTGTGCATTTTGTCAGGTTATGTTCATGGAACTCAAAGTAATATAAGTCTAATCTGATTTTCTTCACAGAAATAATATTACATTGAAGATTATATTTCTGGCTTGATGCCTGACTTTTTTAAAAAAATAGAAATGACCATAACCACCGTTTTAAATCAACTGTTTAATCAACTGGAAATGATGGATTTGAATACTGCTCAGGGTAAAATTGTCTGTAGTGTATACAAATCAGTTAACAAGGCATCACAATAGCCAGTCGCATTAAATTATGTTTAATGAGCTAAAGTGTAAGTAGACCATACAGAGTTCTTATTGTCACAATCATTGCCTTGTTTTTTACTGAAACAAATCAGAAGGTTTAAAAAATGCACTTTCTGCAAAGTCAAGGAATTCACAAAGGATTTCTTTGGGTAAATGTTGACAAGAATGTTTGAGGAGAATTTTGGGGACACTTGGAGTTACGGCTTTTTGAAAAGCTGAATTGGGATTTTCTTGCTTTCCTTTGCTCATTGTAAATTCCCTGTAGCACACAGATTTTGGAGAACAAGTTATTAGTCTCTCTTCATTTCAGTTGCTTTAATGAGAAAGTGACAGTTGGGAGATTTGAAAGGTAATTACAAGAAGGTAAAGAGGAAAGGAAAGAGTATTCTACATGGAAGGAAGCAGTGGAGATGAAGCCCTGAGGCAGGAAGGGACCTGGGTCTCACCTGGGGTAGAAAGAAGCCCTGGGGCAGGAAGGGACCTGGGTCTCACCTGAGCTGTAACAAAGATAGCAAGGAGGTGTGAGGCTTGGGACAAGACAAGGTTGGAGAAATAGGAAGAGACGTGACTCTGTCCAAGACCTTGCAGATCAGAATAAGGATTTTAGTTTTCAGTTTTAAGATCAGTGGGAAACTATTAAAATGGGGACTGGAGGAGCAATATGATCAGACTTGTGGTATATATGGTTGTTGTGTGGTCCTGGTTGAGTCAGCTCTCAGAATACTGTGCAACCATCATTCTTGGCACTTAACAGATTCATATAAGTATTTGATTAATCCCTGGTCTCCCCCACTACACTCTAAACTCCTTGAAGGCAGAAACTGTGTCTATTTTTTAATCACTATTTCCAGTATTTTGCACATTGTAGGGGCTCAATAAAATATTGGTTGAATGGATGCATCAACCATATTAACTACTTTGCCTTCTTACCTACTATAAGGCAAGGATGTTAATTCTTTTTCGAGGTGAAATTTATATAAAATAAAATTAAACATTTTAAAGTGAACAATTCAGTGATGTTTAGTACGCTCACATGTTGCGAAACTACCAGCTCTATTGTGCTTCATAATATTTTCATCACCTCAAAAGGAAACTCCATACCCACCATGTAGTTACTCCTCAATCTCCCCTCTCCCCAGCTCCTGGCAACCACCAATCTGCTTTCTGTTTTTATGGATTTAGCTATTCTAAATATTTCACAAAAATGAAATCATTCAATATGTAACCTTTTTGTGTATGGCTTCTCTCAGTGTAATGTTCTTGAGATTTATTCATGTTGTAGTGTGTATCAGTATTTCATTCCTTTTTATGCCTGAAGAATATTCCTTTGTATGCCTGAAGAATATTCCTTTGTATGGATATTTTGTTTATCCATTCATCAGTTGATGGATATAGGGTTGTTTCTACCTTTTGACTATTGTAAATAGTGCTGTTATGAACATTAATGCACAAGGTTTTGTTTGAACACGTTTTTAGTCCTTTTGGGTATATATGTAGGAGTAAAATTGTTTGCTCATATGGTAATTCTTTGGTTTTTTGATGATCCCACCAAATTGTTTCTACAGAGGCTGAACTATGTTACATTTCTACCAGCAATGTATGAAGGTATCCCCACCAACAGTTTTTATGTTTCATATCTTTTTAAAATTCTAGCCATCCTAGAAGTATGTTACCTTTAAAATGCATAAATGAACCTCTCCTTATTTGCAATGAATATTTTATCCTTTTATACCTCATCGCATTGTTCAACATTATGAAAAATTGTAATGAAGCTCAAAGACACACTGGACTGAATTGGATTCTAAAGCCATACAATCTACATTCAACAGCATTTTGGTACATTACCTTCTAAGAAAGGCTTTAACTATTAGGATAACCCTACCTTTTACTCTTATCTACCATTTTTAGGATCGAAGATGAGGTTTAAAGGACTAATCTGACATCTAAATTTCTAGCCTTTGAGGGCTGTCTGTATTACGCTGGGTTCTGCCATTTTTCTACCCTTCACTAATGCTTTGTCATTCATTATTTTCTGTTTGTCAGTTAGAAGGTTTTACATTATATGTAAGTTTACAAAGTAGAGTAAGAATGGAGTTAGAAATGTATTAAACATTTGCATACACACACGCCTTATATAATGTGAAATAGAGGGAAATACATTGCAATAAGGAGAATCGAGTCTTTGCGAACATTTAATTTTCAGCTACTGGTCATAACTAATCTAATTGTGCTCCACTCAGCAACGGTTGCTTACACTATGTTCTTTCATGATTTATCTGAAAGCATTTTTCTTGTTCAAAGCTTGCCAGGTATTTTTAATGTCAGCTGTAAATTTTTATAATTGTTTTGGGTACACCCCCTATGTGTGCTTTGGAAATATCCCATTGCTATTTTCAATCATATTCTTTTTCTTTCTTTTTTTTCTTTTTTTAAGGTGAGACAACCCTTAGTTGACCTCACAGATTGCAAGGACCTTGTCAGCTTACAATCCCTTATTTTTTATTTTTTATGCCTACAGCACCTGGTCTTTCTAGATGATCTCCCATCCAAGTATTAACCAGGGCCGACCCTGCTTAGCTTCCGAGATCAGACGGGATTGGGCTTGTTCAGGGTGGCATGGCCATAGATGCAATCATATTCTTGAACAGAACCATAAATTACTGTATTGGGTTAAAAAAAAAGTTGTTTGGTTTCAGGGTGGTATGATCTTTAGTGTGAGTAACATTTGGTTTTAGAAAGTCATACATTTTAAATATGTGTGCTCTAATAAAAATTATTTCAAGTGTATGTGTGTTTTATAGCAATAACCTTTTATACAAGTAAAACTTGTAATTCTGTGTGGTTAATTATTTTTTAATTGCCCTTATGGCAGTTGATCCTAACTTGTTTTAACTTGAAGTTGCTTGTACCTTGAGTGCCAGGCCATAAACTGTTTCCCTTGGAAAACAGGCACATTTGAGAAGGCATTCACTTTTTTTCACATCTAACGGTTACCATTAAATAAACTGACACTGTAGTACATTAAATGGTCATCCGTAAAGCCCAAAGGCACACGGGCCTTTCCCTGGTCTTTGTGACTTTTCATAATGTTCCTTGTATTTCTCCCTTCTTCTCTACTTTGAAGTCTATGAATAAATTTCATCCTGAATACATTATCTTCTTACTGTATATTGGTTCGTAAATTATTCTTTATCCTCAAACATCTCTTCCCCACCCTTGGAAGGTTTCATTTTTTGGGTCCAGGCAGAAAAAGGTAGC
The DNA here is from genome assembly GCF_000325575.1 of Pteropus alecto. NCBI lineage: Eukaryota > Metazoa > Chordata > Mammalia > Chiroptera > Pteropodidae > Pteropus > Pteropus alecto. Next base: position 2,562,832 of record NW_006443567.1, read on the forward strand.
GAATGATAAGAGCATCTAAAATCTCATTTCAAGTTTTATTGCTAAACGATCTGGCCCCAATTCCTCTGCATCTTCTTGATCAGATTATTTAGTTAAGCTCTCCTCAAGTTACCTATGAAGAAATCAGTATGGGACTTCTCCCAAGACTCACATCACCCAATCGGTATTAGAAGGCAATAGAACCAAGATCTCTTGGTTTCTTGCCTCATAATTAAGCCTTAGAAGCAAGAGCACCAGCTGCGATCATGGCCAAACACTTAATTAATTTTTCTTAATCTATGTTTGGCACACAGGGAGAGAAATTGTTACAGATTTAAGAATTATCTCACCTCCTACACTTTGCCAGTATAGCTGATTGTGATAAGGTAAATATGAGTGGTAGTGCCCAAACTGTTGTGCAGAACATGTGTCACTGGATCTTCTGGGGGGAAAAGGTGAGAGTTCTATGGCAAATACTGACTTACACAAAGATAAAGAGCTTTTATTATATGTATATGCATTGTGAATAACCAGGAGGAGAGGTTATAGGAGCAGCCTCCCCCCTTCTCTAAGGAACCTCATTATTAACTTGTTCTATGTAATACAGTTTGAGAAACACTGAGTGATGTATTCTAATATTCTTGCCAGTCCATCTTACTGTGGCATTATTCCTAATTAGCAGTACTCAAAGGCATGTTAAAATTTCAGAAACCAAACAATTTTCATTATATGCAAGCCATAAATAATGCCATTAAGCCATAAATATTCACTTGGAGTGTTGTTCTTTCTGTGCTTTAATATACTGAAAGTTATACATTATATTTCAAACATATTGCTAATTTTTAATGTCTTGAGCATGTTTTAGGAATAATTACAAACAGATCACCTATTAAATATATAGCAGCACCCATTCTTTATAGTGCACAGCAGCATTGAGCCCAAAGCTTTGGGCAGAGAGAAGGGAGGTTTAGAGACAGTGTCATTAATTTCAGTGCAGTTCCCTAGTGACCATGTACTCTGCCACAAAGAGAGAAATGTATTCCTAATTTTACTCCTATGGTGTCAGATCAGCAGCTCCAAAGGACTAATAGCTTATGTTATAGACAACAGCCTCCAGGAGACTCCTTGAGTGGCCCTAACTTGTGGTCAGCATGCTACCTATCAGCCTCCCCAGCCAGCTCTAGTCTCTTCACGCACACTAAGGGATGGTGTTTCTAACACCAAGCGCTCTCTGCCAATGGGCCATAACTCACCCTGCCTCTTTGTACAGGAGTGGCAGCAGAATTGCCTATTCTAGTTTTTCTGTTGAGCCAGAAACTTTCTTGCTTTAAATAAAACATTTACATCTGAATTATGTTGCCTAGTTATGTGCTGATCCAGTTCCTAGAGTTTTAATATTCATATAGTTGGTTAATATCTGCAAACCTCATCCTCCTCTTACATGAATAGCCTTTAGAGCCCTTAGAGTGATCTCTGGGTGTTCCATTAATCCAGCTGTAAACAGTCTTTTAAGTTATATCACCTTATTTTACTCTTAAAGAAGTTGAGGCTCAAGTAATTAAGCCATTCTTATCAATACTGTGTCCCAGCTCAAGTCTTTATTGCTTCTCCTGTTCCCTGCAGACCTTGCCCTAAAAAGCCTTTATCTGTAGGGAGGTTGCCTTTTTCAAAACAGACATTTCTTTAAAACACTAATTTGAGCCAAGAACTTGGCCACCATACCGTGATTGGATAGAAAACCAGAAATGCTTCACTGAAGGTGTGGCTACCTTTTGTGAGACTAGAGTCACAACTCAGAGCCCCTTCCCCTTGTTTGCTTATTCAGCTGAGCCATGCTTCACAATGGAAACTTGTTTTTATTTTTTTACCTACACCTTTCATTGGGGGTATTAAAAATAAACAGGTATAGCCTGGATGTGTTATTTAAACTAATTACATTTACAGCTTGGACATTTGTTTCTAGGTAGTTTTTTTTCTGTGTGATATTTAACAATACTAGGAGTCGGGGCGGGGGGTCTGTATTTGTTGGTTTCACCAGACATGTTCCAGTATATATTTGAACTGCCAGACCTTTCTAGGAAACTTATTATCACTTTTCTAACAATGATGCTATCAATGAAATGGCAGATAAACCCTGTCCAGGATATCAGACACCTTTTTTACAATATATAGTATTTGCTCTAGCCAGAATTTCTCTCATCTTACACTGTAATAAAATTCTTCTTCGGTGACCTAGAAAGTGATTTTTGGATGAGAATTCGTCTCTTCTAGGTAATGATATTGATAAAGGCATTGTTCACCCTAATAATCCAGTAGTTCTTTTCCTTGCATTGTTAGGTATTACTGTTTGCTGCTGAGATAAAACTTTCTTACCTATGAGATCTCTAAACAAAATGAGGAATAACTTCCAGCCCTAAGGGAAAGCTGTCTGTTTAGACCTTAATATATAATTTGACACACATTCTTGAAGCTTCAGTGTTCAGTATTACAGTCACTCTCCCACAGTGGGGATACAACTCAGTGTATCATACCAAATACCTGGATTATATATTTTCTTCTTATACTGTTTATCTGTCAGAGACTAAAAAGTTTAATTCAACTTTCCTCAAAAGTTTGATTAAGTTTGATTTTTAGTCCCATTTCTTACCATGGTTCATTTATTATAGGCTTGGATTAGAAAATTACAAGACGAGAAAATACTATGTGGTGCAAGATACCAATATTTTAAAATGATGATACTTTAAAATCAGAAGTTACAAAGGCAAATCAGATCTTTGGAGAATGCTATAATGGAGCTCAGGCCACCAGAGTGCTACTCTGAAGTCTTAAGGAACAGACCAGTCTTCTGGTTGCTGCCTCCCTTGGACCTACACAAACTTGCAAGCCACAGTTGGCTGCCTTCCCAAATTCTGGGAACCTTTACAGGGATCAGAGGGGTTAGTATAAATTGCTTGATAATCTTCAACCTTCTCTCTGCGATTTAGCTGCCATCGTGTTAACAAATTTTCTCATGTCAGTATGCAAATGGTCCCATCTTTTCCCTCCTGCCTCTGAGGTTTGTGATCAGTATTTTATTCTGTTCTCTTTTCAGGCAGGTTGGGCTTTGAAGTCCTGGGGCCTTCTTTATACTTGCTTTCTATTTGCATGTGTGTTTTTAATCTATTTCCTACAGGCTATGGGAAATGTTTAGCTAGATTGTCAGCCTCACTGTTTTTCCTATCCTTAGAAGCTGTGTACCTCCCTATTTGGATTTTTAAAGTTTGTTAAGTGTTTGGAATGCAAAATGGTATATAGATATGGGATGGAAAAATAACTTCTGAGGCCTTGTAGACATGTGTGCTCAGTTCATCTCTAATTGTTTGTGTACCTATTGTCTGTCTCTAGGTTAGAAAGATTGTTAACAAAAAAGTGGAATTGCTGGGCCCCAGCTGGAACTTTAAGAGACTCAGGTTACTTTCTATAAATGGAAGAATCTCTGAATCATTTAAAAAATATTCCTCTTAGAATCTTGAATCACCAATGCTTATACCACTTTTGATCTATCGACCCTATTAGCCATCCTGTAAGAGAGCCGTATTTCATCTTTAGAGTCACATTTGTGTAGCCATGAGGTCCTTGGGGAAAGGGCATGGTGGGGAGGGAGATCAGATTGGAAACACTAGTTGTTGATTATTCCTGGTGGAAGTTAAGCTGCTCAGTAGATCGCATTTAGATAATGAAACAAGATGTTCTTATCCAAGTCCTCACAATCACTGCTTTTTCCTAAGCATTGTGCTTGCTGATTTAGATATTTGTTTTTGTAGGTGCTTACTCTATTTCTCATAGTAGTTTCTATTCAATTAAATGTGCTGCTGTTGGGTAATGCCTAATTAGAGACAATCTTTGTGTCTAGGGATGTACTTTGAATATTCAATTGTCTTTTGATCAGGTGTTTCAGAGTTTCTGTTAATATGACCATAATTAAGCTTAAAAGGCAAAAAGACACAGAATGTCTTGTTCTTGCTTTACTCCCTCTGGCAAAGGAGGAAGAGACAGCTTAATCACTTAAGAAGATGCAGTAAAAGCAAACTATGAAAAGTATAATTTCAAGGCTCATTTTAGAGTTATGACTATAAATTACACATCAGGATTATTCTTCTGGCTTGTTATAATGGAGTGGCCTTGGAAACTTCAGCAATGTGACCACTGAATACATTGTAGCAATTTTAACCAAGAAGCTTAATACAGTGGAAATGTTTCCTGGCACTATAGTGCTCTCCTCCCGCACCCCACCCCTCCAAACCTAGAACAAAAATGCTGACTTTTGGGAGCATTTTAATAGATGGCTGAAACTTTGATGAAATGTTCTTTATTTTAATTTTGAGTTCATTGGACTTTTTAAGACCAATTATGCTGTTCAAAAATATTAGTGCTTCATAGAAGAAAATAACTTTGGGGCTGGTGTGCAGAGAACTGTTTTTAAATCATTGCCAAGCTTTCAGATTTTTAATAAGGCTTTTTTTTTTTTTTT
>NW_006443567.1:2567437-2576060 GCF_000325575.1 Pteropus alecto
TTTTCGCTTTAGTAACTCACAAAGAACATCCTGATAAACAATAAATGTAATGCTGTGATTGCCGAGGGTGACATCAGTGATGATTTGTTGATAAAGCAAGTTGATTTGAATTATACCAGGGCCTGTAATTTTTATCAATGATCTGAATAATCGATGGTAGATTAGCCACATATAAAATATGTATTGAAGGAAACTCATTTTTGTGAGCAGATCAAAATGATTGGAGGGGGCACTATGTGAGTCACTTGCATTTTTATCCTTTGAAAAGCAAATTGCTTAAATTTTAATTACTTAAAGAAAAAGTATAGGATTGTGGCTGGTATACTAAAAATGTAGGATGTTATTTAAGGGCAATCATTAATTCAAAGAGAGAGATTCTGTAGCAGTTTTTGCAAGCCCTGGCTGCAAATTAGAATTGTCACCTGGGGAGCTTCCAGAAAAATTAAATATTAAACAAAAGACACCAGCGTTGGTGTTATGTTTTAAAGCTATTGTATGGCCAGGATTAAGAACCACTGATCTGTGACTAAGTGATAAATTTAGATCTGCCAACACCTGGAAAGGACGGTGAGGTGAGCTGTTTCAGACTCTGTGCCAGCTTTTATAGCGACACTCTTGTATTGAGGTCTCTATTCTCCCTTAGTTCTTGTTGTGTCACTGGTCTAGAGGCAATCAAGAAACAAATTGTACTTCCAACAGCTTTCTGTGTTTGATGACTATCAAAGACATAGGATTTTAAGATGGTAGTCATTGAATAACAGTACCATTTTACTCTGATTTTTATTGAGAGACTGTGTTCTGGTGTAAATTACTTGCTTTTTAAAAACAATATTCAGTTTATATTATGGAGATATAAATCAAGAGTACAGAAGGATGATTTTTATCTTGAGGAAGAAAATTAAATTGCTTTCTCTGAAATTCATGTTATAAATATACTTTTTAATATTCTTTATACTTTTTATTGTTATTAAAATAGAATTGGTGCCAGCATATTTCAGTTTTTAAAAATGTTATTTCTAAGGATGTTTGGATGGGAAGCAATGCAACACAGGATGGACTCTTACTAATGAATTAAAATTCATTATGAGGTGGCAAGAATTATACATTCCAATTCCAGACTACATTGTGTGCCATCCAAATGGGAATTTTTTTTTTTTTTATAATTCCTGCTTGGAGTTTCTCTGTCTTGGCTAAAGCATTTACATTATTCAAAATCACAGGAATTAAAACCACTGTTTTAACACTACATTGGCAGCAAGTGGAAAATTACAGTAAATTTACATGAGTTCAGCATTGCCATTTATATGCAGACCAAACAACGTTAAACAGTAAATTACACCAGAAATTGTAGGTTCATCAGATTTTAGAGTGAAACAGGCATGGAAAAGTTATCTATTTCACCCCATCCCACCCCCAGTCCTTAAGCAGCTCCAGACCCAAACCTGTCTAGGCTGAGGAGACTTTGTCCTTTTATGACAGATACTCTGGAGTGGACATGCTGTAGCTCTCAGGCCCCTATTTCATCATTTAATAATGATCACTGCCCGGATTTCCCTTCCCCCCCACCTGCACATCAATCCATTTTCTCCAACTTAATGGAGATTGAGGTCACTTAGATGTATTCTAAAGAGATCCGAGAGATAATGTATGGAGAAAGCACTTAAGAAAACAAAATACTAGTCAAATGTAGGGAATTTATAAAAGTACCATGTCCCCGAAAAATTGCATATGCTTGTTCCTTCCTTATGTTCTCTGGAATGCTGTTACCTGCCAGAGAAGAAAGTTACAATTCAGGATTGAGGAAGCGCTACTTCATTTTTGTTTTAAGTTAATCAGTAACCATTGTTAACAGAGGAGAACAATCTGTATTGGCAGTGCAGGAAACATCCTGTAGAACACATTCACTGACCCTTCATTGACCCTCTCTACCTCTTTTCCTTTTACTTGTCCCACTTTCCATTTGCAGACTGATCTGAGAACTGGCATAAAAGGTTGCTCTTCCCTGTTTACTCTGCTACTTCTTGCTTGTGTGAAAAACTAAACAACCATATGAATATTAAATTAAAGGTGGTAAATTGCAGTGTGTATACAGATTTTACAATTCTGTAATTCTAATTGGTACATTATAAGGTTCAAGTCTGTTGTTGAGACTACAGTGAGATGGTAAGTTGGAACAGAAGGTGAGGGTATATGTGAAGCAGAATAAACTATACTTTTAGCACGTGTATTCACTTTAAATTTACATTTTGCAAAATGGATATTATGGAAAAAATTAGTGCTCTTTTCAGTAAGCTGTATCAGACCCTTTATATTACAATTACAGTCAAAGTCAGTTCCTGAATCAAAATGTATATAGCTACCATTCTGGTAAAGATATTCTTTACTGGTTTCCAGGAACTGTTTGAAAATTTACCTGCTAATCACTGCATGCAAAGGACCTTGTACTATCAATTGTTCTAATGCCCTGTCTTTGGTCAAGCAGGTAAATAGCTAAGCTGTCTCTAGCACTGATACTTTTTGACTTTTTCCAGATTGCCATGGATGTAGATTCCCACAAGCTCCCTTAGGGTAGTTTCTTTGCCAGAGTAGATTTCCAGGAGTTATCCTTTATATATAGCTTCAATCTCTCCTACTTCACTTTATCTCAGTTACTTTTCAGTTGATTCCCTTACAGATTTTGAAGGAAATACCCCACTAAATAATTATTTAATAAGCTTAAATAAGAAATGGTGAGACAAGAGGTCTTATCTATATATATACTTGAGGTGATTTTTATTTTTTCAAAGTAAAAAAATTTGTAATATTTATAATGTGCAGAAATTCAGACTAGAATGCATCCAAACATAGATTTTTGGAGAACTTTGCAAGCATTAAGTAGTTTTGCTTAAAATGATTATTTGGGAGTAGAGATTCACATCTTTGATCTTTGAATAGATCATTGAAAAGAAGGAAAATCTGTGTGACTATATACTTTTAAAACATTTTAGGTTGACGAATTTTTTAAATGATGGAAATATATAAGTGGATATTAGTTTCTATCATACTTCCTTTGACTTAAATCTATGGTCATCTCAAACATGATAATATAGCACTATCAAAGGAGACCGTCCCAAATTTACATAAGAAAGTGTAGTATCCTGATGAAAGAAAACAGTGAAGCCTCAGTGAAATAAAAAGGTGAGGTAAAATGGAGCTCCACCTTGGAACTTCTAGATTCAGCAAATCTTTTAAAAATTATAAAAGGGATATTAGAGATCTGTTGTGTGAATTGGGACTTTTTGACAATAGGCACAAAGGAATGTCTTTCCTGTAAAGCGGAAGAATTTACAACTTTTCTTTGTAGAAGTGGTTATCAATTTCATTATGAGAAGCAGCCATTTTATTTCTGTTTACTTATAAGTAATAATTTTGTGTTTAGAAGTAATTTGCATCCTGTTTTCTACTGTCTGGTAAAGGTATTGACAAGGCTGTCATCAGTAATTGTTGTATAAAAATTAAATATTTCCATTCTGACCTTTCCTAAGTTAAGTGTTTTGCTGTGATGGTAATAGTTGAGATTGTGTGAATGAAAGAAAAATGACTGGCAATAAAAAAAAAATGTTTCTCTAGGATTCTTTCTTTAATTTAAACATTTTAGAATTGCAGTGTTGGCCTGAGAACAGTTGGCTCAAGCAACACTAAATCAGCAACTAAAAGCTTTGTAGAGTTTGACTTTCCTAACAAGGTTTTCTCCTCTCCCTACTATACTCTTTCTCTCTAGACCATAGCCAAACATGCTTAGACGAGAATTCTGAGCTCTGTAGAGCATGGAGAAGTGTGATGAAAAACTGACTTTTCTCCTCTTTCTCTTGGTCAGTGTGGTGGAGAAGAGAAACGAGTTGGTACACGCACAGTGTTTCTTGGCAATCATCCAGTTTCAACAACAGAAGCTTATGTTGCACAAAGATTTTGTGATAATAGAATAGTTTCATCTAAGGTAAGTTGTTTTTTGTTTGTTTGTTTGTTTGTTTTTTAACTCAGTAGATGTTCTTATAGTGAGCCAGATAATGTGCTTATTTTTACTTATGCTTCTGAGGAAGCTGGTGCATTTATATATGCAAACATGGATGTGCGCTTACACAAATCATACACTAACTGTGATAATTATTCCAAAAAAAGGTATTTTAAAGCATCATTTTGTCTTGTTATAGCTGAAAGATCATTCACTTGTCTTCCATTAGGATTCATAGTGCTTCTTGATTATCCATATTAATTTAAGCCTTAAAGTATGCTCAAAGTAGGTATTAGTTACTTGCCCAAAGCTTCCTGAATTGTCCTTAATTGGACGGACTAGTTTGTAAATAATTTACATTCCTTTGGAGGATGCTATCCTAGGATGACATCTGTATCTCTTTCGAGTTCGCTGAGGAGCTTCTCAAGTACACTCCTGGGTGCATGCTGCTCAGTACACTGCTTGAACAGTTAAGACTTCAGTCACTATTGCTGTGTCACCATTTGAATAATCGTCTTACTTCAGCATAGTGTAGTGCTATGAGCAGTGGCCCTGAAGTCTGAACACATGTATTTAAATCTTGGCCTGATCATTTATTAGCTCTGTGAACTTGGCCAAATTAATCTCTGACTTTGAATGTCCTCATCAGTGAAATGGAACTGATATTCCGCATGGGAAAGTACAATAGTCATCATAATGCAAATATTAGTTTACTTGTCTTTACCTTTGGCTGACCAGGTTAGGTGCTAGGTGCTAGATGGCTGGCCTACTGCCATCTCTTGTAGCATAGCACAGATTTTGGTAATTTTTCTCACTTCCTCATGCAGCCTGGCAAAGGCAAATCTAAAATGTTGGTGAGAATTGATTCACTGAATGTTTGCAAATACTAGAATCTGAAACACAAAATTATATCCTTCCTTAAAAATTTAACATTTTAATTTTAAGACATACATGTGATTTTTCTTTGGGTAGCGATGTAGTACAGATGATGCTTAGCTAGGAGATTAACATGTAAAATATGGACAGAATGAGTGAAAAATGTGTTTTCTTTTGAGCATGTCTATTGGCCTAAAGAATACTGAATATATTTGGATAAAATGTCTGTTCCTGTTCATTTTTAGCCTTACGGCAGAAAATTTATTCTCAGCCAATAGTTTCCATACCTGTGCCCAAGATACTGAAAACTGCAACTTACCCTGTAGTATCTAAGAAAACAATCAATAGTAGTCCTTTGACTCAGAATCAGACTTGTAGAACTGACAGATCCTAAGAGGTCAACTTATTCAACTCATTGACTTTACAGATGAAGAAAGCAAACCTGGAGAAATTAAGTTAGTGCCATGATCACCAAGCAGTTAGTGATAAAACCAGGTGCAGAACTGCTTTATAAGGTCTAGTGGCTCTAAATAAAGAACACTTTTCATATAATTGGGCTGTTTGGGGACCTTCCTCAATTTACTCTCTCTTTTCGCATCAAGTAAAATATGAAATTTTTTCTAGGGAGCTGTTGTTTCCTATCATGTTTTATGTGGAAGATTGTAAAGTGACTTTTCAATGAACTAGTGATAATCATTTTGTTGTGATATATTTTGCATTTTCATAAAACTAAGCTTAATTCTCGACTTTTTTGCATTTAATAAGCTATTTTTTATATTTTATCTAGCTTCAGTTTTGCCAGTGGGCAAAATAATGCAATAGGAATATTTAAAAAAATATTCAGGAGCTCATGGGGCAAATTAAGAGTCTTTCTAAACAGATTTGCTTCTATATCTACATGTATGTTTTAGAAACCAGAATAAAGAATTGAACATTTCTACACTGATAGACAAACACATCTCTTTTTTCTTTAAAACTATCAAATGTTTAAAGTTTTTCTAATTAACTGCTTATTAACCAATCTTTTTCATAAAAGCTCTAGAGTGGAAAAAGAGGAAATGACAGTATACTAACCTCAGAAAAAGAATGGAATCTTAATATAAAATATAAGAGGATAGCATTCAGTATGTAATGGTAAAGATCTTCATCCTTATAGACAGAAGACCTGGGTTTCAAGTTAAATTAAGTCAACCTCCCTGTGTCTCAATTTTCTTATCTGTAAATGGGTATGATAATAGTACTTACCTCATAGGATTGTGCTAAGGATGAAATAAAGTAATCCACAGAAAGCATTTAAACACTGTGCTTGGCTTGTAGTAACAACTCAGTAAATGGTAGCTGCTATTGTTTCTTCTATTTCTGTGATTATTGTTATTATAGTCCTGAGCAGTACTATTGATTTCCACAGTATTGTTAATGCTGGGAGCACTAAAGATAAAAACTTTGACATACTTTAAATTTTAGTTATAAAATTAGCTTTCTTCTCTTCTTTTGGAAACACAAATACTTTCTTTAGGAAAACTTGTTCTCTGTAGCCTTTCTACTTTAGTGTATTCTTCAGGGACCTTTGAGAATCATTTTGTAGATGGTATGAAACTCTGAAATCCCCCTCTGTAGCAAAAGAAGCATTGATTGCTGCTGCTAGGATCTTTAGCTTCCATTATATTTCTCTGTTCTATAATTTTTTCTTTTAAAAATCTGAAATCTCATCTTTAAGGACCTTCAGCGGTATAAGAATCAGTGAACTCTGCCTAACTCTTTGAAGGTATGTCCAAGGTTAAACTTAGTACTCTTATATATGAAAGGACATCTTGGATTAAAGTCTCAAACCTCAAATTACACTACCATTTACCTTCATTTTAAAATCAGAATTGCCCGTAGAATTTATTAGACATCTTTTTGTCTAAGTCTTATCAAACTCCTGGCAGGTGCCCTTTTAGCTAAAGTGACTAAATCTTAATACAGTAATATCCTGGTAATTCCCTTTTTTCTTCTGAATTTATGGTGGAAAGAACAATACTTAAAAGAGAAAGTTCTGCTTGACATTGGTAATGGAAATGAAAGTAGACGGCTAAGATGTTCAAAATTATATTCAATGCTTACATCAGGAGGAGTCGATAATAAAATACATACAGTAACTTAACAAAGTGAGCAGTTTCTCAAGCTAGAACACTGATTATTTACAACTGGGTGCTTATTTACAACTTTACAGTTAATCTTAAAGTATGGTTATTTTGTTCCATCACATCCAGATCCTAGTAGAAAAGTCAGTGCTCTTTCTAATAGCTCATTCATAATTAGTTGTTAGATTTAATAGTTCCTTTAGTTACTACTTCATTTTTTAAACTGCTCTCCTTTCTCTTGTGATATACTTAAACAGTAAGAACAAGTTATTTGGAGTTTTAGCTTCTCCATTAGCATTTTTGGACTTTAAGTAAAAACATATAATCTTCTAAAGATTCCCTTGGTTAGCAAAATAATGGACTCTCAAACTGTGATTCAACTTAGTTCAACCTCCCTCCTTTGAATTAGGGAAGTTGTTTATCAAAGTTCATAAAATTTTGGTTTCAAATTTAACTAGTAGATGTTTGAGGGGCTGCCCACAATTTTTTCCACACAGTTGCATCTTTAGAGGCCATATGTGTATACCAATTATTTTTTTCCGGCTTTATTGAAATATAATAGACAATTAGTTGCTCGTATATACATTATACAATTTAGTGAATTTTTTTCAATTATAGTTGCCATCCAATAATATGCTAGTTTCAGTTGTACAGCGTAGTGATTAGAAATCTATATAACTCAAAGTGATCACCCCACTAAATCTAGTACCTCTCTTCCCCCTTATATATTTATTACAACATTATTAACTATTTTCTTTATGCTATACTCTATATCTCCATGTCTATTTTGTAACCATCCGTTCGTACTTCTTAATCTCTTTGCCCTTTTTTGCGGACCCCCCAATCCCCCTCCCATCTAGTAGCCCTCAAATATAATTTTTTCTATCTATGAGTTTATTTCTGTTTTTGTTATTTATTTTGTTCTTTAGATTCTACATTATGTGAAATCATGTGGTATTTCTCTTTATCTGACTTATTTCATTCAGCATAATACCCTCTAGGTCCATCAAGGTGATATCTTTTTCCATCCCTTTCCTTTTAGTCTGCGTGTCTTTTCATCTGAAGTGAGTCTCTTGTAGGCATCATATGTAAGGGTCTTGTTTTCTTATCAATTCAGCCACTCTATCTTTTGGTTGGTGCACTTAATTTTTTTTCCATTTGAGGTACTTGTTGGTAGGAATGTAGTTATTAGCATTCTTCATTCCTGTTTTTGATACATGATTTTCTTCTTAAAGAAATCCCTCCAACATTTCCTATAATACTGGCTTGATGTTGATAAATTCCCTTAGCTTATTTTTGTCTGGGAACCTCTTGATCTGTCCTTCAACTCTAAATGTTAGCTTTACTGGATAAAATATTCTTTGTTGTAGATCCTTGGTTTTCATCACGTCAAATATTTTGTGCTAAGCCCTTCTGTCTTGCATGGTTTCCTTTGAGAAATCAGCTTCCAGTCTTATGGGTGCTCCCTTGTAGGTAACTAACTGCTTGTCTCTTGCTGCTTTTAAGAGTCTCTCTATGTATTTAAACTTTGGCATTTTTATTATGATGTGTCTTGGTGTGAGCTTCTTTAGGTTCTTCTTTCATGGGACTCTCTGAGCTTCCTGGGGTTGTATGTCTATTTCCTTCACCAGGT
>NW_006443567.1:2576237-2596680 GCF_000325575.1 Pteropus alecto
TCCTATAATTTGTTTCCATTTTTATGTTTTTTTTTTATCTCTTTGTTAAAGTTCTCAGTGAGTTCATCTGTACTTTCTCTAAGTTCATTGAACATCTTTATAACCAGTGTTTTGAACTCTGCATCTGTTAGATTGCTTGACTCCATTATTTCGGGATCTATGTTCTGTTATTTCATATGGTTTCTGCTTCTTTGTCTCCCTATTTTGGCTACCTTTCTGTGTCTGTTTCTATGTACTAAGCAAAGCTCCTAAATCCCCAGCTCTTTTTAGCATGACTTTGTGTAATAGGTGTCCAGTGGCACAGTCCTGAGAGGGATTCAGCTGCAGGCCAAGTTTATCCCCAGTCTGTGCCCCTCTGGGGCCACCTGATAAGAAGCTGCAAGCAATCCATAGATGCTGTGCGTATAGTTACCTCGAGAGGCCACGCCAGAAACCGTGGTCAGCTGCCACTAGTGTGAGTCTTGGAATCTCAGCAAGGAGCACCTGACTTGCCGAGGACACACCTGGATGTGACTTGGGTGGGGCCAGGAGTTGGGGGAGGTGGAGTTTCAGGGAATGCTCTAGGCAGAGTGACCTCTGTTATCCAGTTTAGTGACATCTCAGCTATGGCAGCTCTGAGTCCTCCCACTGGGAGTTGGGAGGGCTCAACAGGGAACTATGGATATCTCCGGCACTTCAGCCCCAGAGAGAGCCTCACCTCTGGCCCTCACTCTGACAACTCAATGTCCCCCTGTAAGTCCCTGGTGCCTCCGTGCAGCAGACCTGGCCCTGGTGCTCAGAGCGAGCAAGTCCGTCACCATGAAAGGCCGCCCTTTAAGAGGCATCTGCAGGTGCTGCTGCTGCCACAGCCTCTGTTCCACTCAGCCCCTCAGGACTGGGCAGCCTCGTTTCTTCCCCTTCCTACCTCCTACCATTACAGGGGGATTTCTTATATCTCTCTGTAGTTGTAGTGCTTCTGTTCATATAGATCCCAGGCGACTTTGCTTGCTGTTTACTCTGTTTCTGTCACAGTTTTGATTTGGTCACGGGATGGATTAAGCCTGTATCATCTATGCCACTTTTTCTGCCATCTATACCAATTATTTTATTCACTACAGAGCAGATGTCAAATGCATTGTAGTAGATATACCTGGTAAGCTGGCATTTTTTCTGTAGAACCTGTTTTTAAACATGTTCTAAATGTCGGTGTTGCTTTTTCAGTTTATAATTGCCTGTTAAGATTGTATAAAAGATCCACTCACTGACTTCTTTGAGCAAAAACATTTATGACTGCCAAAAATCTCCATTCTCATCACTGTTAGTGAAACAAATGCTATAAACATTTTCTTCTTATGGATTAACATTGTTACTTGGTTTGTAGCAACTACATCTGAATCTATTTTTTAAGCAGACAGGTCAGTTTGAATAACTTGATGTAGGTGGCTTTAAATTCAATTTCAGTTTTAATCCGACAACTCTAAAAAAGTAGGCTTCTCTTGGTCTTTGTTGAAATAATGTATACTTTATTACATTTATATTACAATAAAGAGATGAGAAGCTTAATTTGCATTCCTAAAATGCAAAGGAATAAATGGACAACACAAGTTTTAACCAAGATTTCTTGTATGCCTTCTATATGTCAAAAACCGTGCTAGCCACTTGTGGTAGTGGAGCTTATGATATGTTCCTTGACCTCTTAATAGCTGAAATAAGAAAGAAGAGGCATATGGCAACAACTTCTGGTAAAGGGAATAACCGGAGTTCCTCAAGGAACCCTTTGTTTTAGAAGTAGAAAAGTGGCAAAGGAACAGTGAGGGCCTAGAAACAACAGCAAAAATGTTTCCTTTTGATGTGTTAACACCCGTTAAAGGACTCTAACAGTTCCTAATGTTTGTTTGTTTAATTAAAAATCTTTTAGTTAGGGAACAAAAGGTCAATAAGCCAGAAGTTCAGCTGTTAGCCTGTTGTTGGAGTTGAGCTTTTTGTTTTAGGAAATGGGTCGTAAGTAATTGGGACAGTTAAGTGTTGATCTGGATCAGTGGTTTTGATCCTTTTTATTTTTGGTCACTAGCTGCCTTGGGAATGTGATGAAAAGTATGGACACCCCTTCCAACTGATGCCCATCCACACACAATTCTGCACTTCATTTTGAATGGTCTTCCCTGAGGCAGTTCCATGAACCCTGAGGGAACCTTGTAGGTTGTCTGTTGGTTGTAGTGCAGCTGCATCACTGAACTTATTTGCCTTGGCTCATCTTCATTTTCTTGGGATTCTCTGAATCTTGAGCCTATAGGCCTTTTAAAGAGAAGTTAGTAGTGAATTCCCATATACTGTGTCATGCTCTGCAACTTTGGCTTTTCAGTCACCAATATTATTTAATAGATATTTTCTCCCATTATGGAGATACTTTGGATGGAGACTGTTCTAGTGTAAATTTAGATCTTTGGGTTAAGAAAGATGTCTTTCTTTCTGGTTTCTGGTCTTCTTTATTAAGACATCTAGAAAATCTAACTTCCGGTGATTTTTAAGTGACCCAGTCTTTGAACTTAAGGTATCAGTGAGAAAGTCTATGTGATTTGACAGTTGACCCAAGAATTCTCTCCTCCTGCTCCTGTACAATTTAGCATTAAAACCTTTACCTATTACCAGTTACCAACACCCAGGGTGGTATGTCGTTGATTAAAATGAAAGCCCTCTATGACCCAGGGTTATGTGTACACCTATATGTCATGGAGGTAGTAGGTACTGATAGGAACAGACTTATATCTGTGTTGGTGATCAAGAAGACTCCAGAGGTTAGCTGAGCCAGAGGAATTAATTTGTTTATTCATCCCACTAATTTATTGAGTGTCTACTTTGTGTCAGGTACTGTGCTAAGTGTTGGAGAAAAGTAATAAAAAGATAGATGGATAGCCTGCCCTTATAGAACTCATTGCCTATTGAGGGGGAAACTTTAATTAAAAAGTACACCCATGTATAATTATGTACTGCAGCAAGTCTTATCAAGGAGGTATAAGAATGATATGAGAGCGCATAACAAGGAACCTAATTTAGATCGCATCAGAGAAAGCAGAGGTATGGGACTAGATGGACCAGTTGTAATGGTCAAAATGAAAACGTCACTCCTAAAAAATGTTTATATACTATATACCTCTAAATATATGCTTATTTTTTCTATATGCTTATTCTTATGTGTGAAGTTTGAGTTTTAACATGAGTTTTCAAAGTATTTTGATAATCTGGACCCATATGAGTCATTATTACTAATATTTTTTAAGTTTGCTTTCTAATAATATATTTTTTCCTCCCTCCTTACAGTATACACTTTGGAATTTCCTCCCAAAGAACCTGTTTGAACAGTTTAGAAGAATTGCGAATTTTTATTTTCTCATCATTTTCCTTGTACAGGTAAGAGCTATAAACAGCCGCTCCCTCTACTTTGAGAAATTTTACTTCAAACAAATTTTCAGTCCATTTCTAACCTTAAAATGCCCTGTGATTAAAAAGATGCTTCAGGACTTATTATAATAATACTTTTTAAAGTACTACTATTACATTTTGAGATTTATATGATTTTATATATTTCTAAAGTAACATTTTTTACCAGAAAACTTGTTGAGACCCTTACTTTTTTAAAATTTAATTTTATTATTAGTTTCAAGTATACAGTACATTGGTTACACATTCATATAGTTTATGAAATGATCCCACCCCCTACCTCCACCCATTTATTCTATCTTCCTTCTGTCTCTCCAACCTAACCATTACATTGCTGCTGACTGCATTCCTGTGCCATGCTCCCCATCCCCGTGACCCTCTATCAACTACTAATTTGTACTTCTTTAACCCTTCACTGCTTTCTCCCAGCCCCCACTCTGCCCCACTCCCCTCTGACCATCACTAGAATGTCCTCTATATTTGTGAGTCTATTTTCAATTAGTTTGTTCTTTTTGTTTTTTAGGTTCCACATATAAGTGAAATCATATGGTATTTATCTTCTTTAGAGACCCTTTTTAAAACACATTGATGGATTTCATGTCTTTGTTCATGCTAGAAGGGCATGTATTCTGTACCATGAAAGACAATGCCATATATCAAAATTGAAATCAGTTTAAGTTTACTTTATTAAACATTAGTTTCAGCGTAATTGAAAATTTATCACTTATCTTCTTGATTATCAGTTTTGCTCTGCTTCATTCATTTACTTTAAGCCTAGTTGATTGATCTGCTTCTCTGAGTTCCTGCAAATATTCTGTCTTTTAGGTTTTAGACATTTTAATTTACATCTTCCATCTTAAAATCTATAAGCTATTAAAATCTTTCTCTCACCAAAATCACACCCTGAAAATTTTACTACATTAAAAGTTCTTTTTTTCTCATTTCATTTTTTTAAATGAAACAGAAACATCCCAACAAAGCATTTTTAAATGCCTGGTTGATGTTAAGTGCTTCTGTTTATCCGCTTTAAGGCTTTGAGTAAATGGTACTGTAATTGAATTTAGCTCTGCTACTTAAAGCCAATCTGGTTGTGATATGGGAAATAGTCAATTTCAATCTTGAATGATGGGGCATTTGAAAAGGAGCTCCTCTACCCATGGCAAGGTGTCTTACAAAAGAGCATAAAATAAACTACATAGAAGATTATGTTCACAAGAGTCATGCCACTTGGTATGCAGGATGTTTCAGTTCAATTCAATATACATATACCAAGCACCTATTATGTGCAATGCAGTAGTCCAGACTACAAAGATTTTAGCAGATTCAAGGAAGATTAAGATATGGCTTTTCTACCCGTAAGGAATTTGTTATATCCAAAAACAGTCATGTATTCACTTAATGTAATAAAAGTCATAAAAGTAGCATGAGCAAAATGCTATGGGGATGCAGTGAGAGTTATAATTGTTTCTACCCAAGAGGAGCTTGAGAGGGCTTCAAAGAGTAAGTGATACCTGAACTGAGCCTTGAAGGGATTAGAGGGCCTTCACATGGTGAAGAATGCCAGACTGGTATCTCAGTCTGTGCACGAAGGCACCGAGCCATGTAAAAAGCCAGCATCTGCAACACAGGATGTGTGGCAGGGGCAGTCCTGGGTGGGGTTTAGATTTAAGAGTCAAAGAGTTGTGAGGGCAGATGGAACTCATGGGCCTCTGTCCATCAAATTTAGTTCTCTTTTAGTCTTTCCTATTTCAGGGAACGATGACAACATCCAGTCAGCCATGTTAACCAGATACTTGGAAGACATCTTTTATCATCCCTTACAAGAAAATCTTCACCCAGTCTTTCCATTTTTGCCTCCTAAACATCTCTGGAACTTCTTTCTATATACAGCTACTCCCTTCATCCAAGCCATCATCGTTTACACAGATAAGAACAATAGCCTTCTGAATGGACTCCCTGCCTCCACTCTTGTTCCCTTCCATTCTGTTTTCTACAAAACAATGAGAATGATCTTTTCAAAATGTAGTTCTCTTCATGTGACTTCTCTCTGACTAAAAGCTTCAGTTATTTCCCACTGTTTGTGGGATAAAGAATGAACTCTAGCCTAGAGGGCCCTGCTTAGTCTGGCTCATCTCCTTCTCCAGTCCCCATCTCACACCATGCTCTTTTGCCATCGGCTCCCTTTATTTCCTTACCTGTGCCACACTCCCTCATATCATACAGACGTTGTATATACTGTTTATGGTCCCTGGAAAGCCTCCCCGTCTTCATCTAATTAACTTCTATTTACTCTTCAGATGTCAGTGTTTTGATTCCTGGTTTTCCCTATAAGCTGCAAGCTATATGAGGCCAAGGATTTTTCTCCATCTATGTAAAGCAGCTTTGCTAGAGGTTGGCTGCTAATAGCACAGAATGGTGCTTAACAAATAGATGATAAATGAATGGGCGTGTTTCAGTAAAGGGATTAATTCAATCTGGGATGAAAACTAAGCCTGAATTTAGAACTATTTTCTTAAACTATAACTGCTGTGTGGATTGCTTTTGTTTTAATGAAAGTTAACATTCACCCTGCTACTGGAATATGTTTTGTCTGTATTCTGTCTGAAATATTTTCAGCATGTAAGTGTTATATATAAGTTATTGGCTTATTTTCATTTTACTTTCTATTTAATTTCCTTACCTAGGTCATAGTAGATACACCAACTAGCCCAATTACCAGTGGACTTCCACTTTTCTTTGTTATAACTGTTACAGCTATCAAGCAGGTAAATTTTTTATTTATATTTATGCTTACATTTTAGTCCTGTCTGGTTTGAATTTCATTATCAGAGGTTCTTTTTCATATTTATATAGAGTGGGCAGTATCCTTTGATGTATTTAGTTTATACTTCATTCCTATTGAAAACCTATTAAAATGATTGTAGGGTACATCCTTAATTTCCTTGCTCCTTTCCTCAATATTTGTGTGTGAGAATGGTAACCCTAAAAGAGTAGGTAGAAGGTATAACTCAGTCAAGAAATGGGAGGCACATTTTTAATGTGCATCAATTTTTTTTATCATGGTATGTCTTATCGGAAAAATTCCAGTTCTGGAGGACATTTTTGTTGTTTGCCTATAGCAGAAAACACAAGACTATAAATACTTTAAGTTTCTTATCTTTCCTGATACTGCCAAAGAGGGTGGTAGTTAGAGGAGACTTTTATTCTTGTTTCTTGACAGCTGCCACAGTTTGTAATGCTAATGTCTTTGAAGTATTTGGAGCATTTTATATGATAGTACCTTTGGAAAATCCAGAAGAAATTGAAAATGCAAAAGGGAAACTGGAGGAAAAGGGGTAGGTTAGCAATTTTTATCATGTAATTATCCACAAGACCTGGCTAATTACAAACATACTTCTAGCTAGTACTTATCAAATTTCTTTTAACAGAGTTTCAAAGAACTTCCAAAAGGAGGGTCTGCTTAACAGTATTGGGGACAAGGTTACCTTTCCTCTTGGGGTTATCTGGTTTTCTATCTTGCCTAACAGGAACTGCAAGAATATTTTTTCAAGTGTTCAGTTGCTAAATAAAGACTTTTGGAATGTTCTTTCCTTTAGGCTGTTAGGATTATTTTCTTTAACATCATAGAATTGCTGGTTCCAAGAATAGCGTGTATGGTTTCAAAAGCTCTTACTGATTCATTTTACTCCTAATACTAATTCATATTAGGGCCTTTCTTTCCTCACTGAAGTGTGATAGCCTAGCATTGTCATAAAGAGGGACAGAATAGGAATGAATATAGCAACTAAGAAAAGAAGGGGAAAGCGATCAAGAGATTTTTCAAACAATTATAGTTGAAAAGGTACAGACATATTTATAACGAAAAAAAGCAAAGTGATGTAAAAAAGGAGAGGATGTCATGCTCAAATGAACTCTCTTCTTCTTTAGTTATTTTGATTAAATATACTCCAGGGGAAAAAAAAGAAAAAATGAGCCAATTAGACCTTCCCTTGATTATTTTTAATTCTGAAAAATGAACACCAATTTATATTTTCTTTTATCACCAGGTCAATGGAGAAGTTTAACTGTTGATCTCTAAATTTAACATAAATTCTCTTCTCCCAAAATAATATTAACTTGCCTTTTTATTCTCTATCTCTGGGAAGAATTCAGTTTCCTCAAAAATGATTATTCCAACAGTCTACCACAGAAGAATATATTTAAGTGATTAAGTCTGTAGGAAAATAACACCCAGAAAAAATTTTTTTTCAAATTCACTAAGTAGGAGAAATTAACATTAAGTTGAATAAGAGTAGAATTACAAGAATAGATCATAGTCCTTCACAGTTAAAGAATATTAAGGCTTTAATGCCTATGTTTTCATTAATACTTAAATGTAGAATGGAGGAACCTTTTAACACAAAGCCATTTAAGCAGTATTTTAAAATCATATCTTAGTTTTTTGGAAAAAATGTAGTCCTCTCTCTTTAGCATTCTTAGTTGAAATTAATACCGTAAGTATAAATATCTGCTGATAACTCATGGAGGGGTTATAGAAATTAACAACTTTACTTCATTATGTGAGTTTGATTATATAGTTATTTTTTATCCTTCTAGGGATATGAGGATTGGCTGAGACACAGAGCTGACAATGAAGTCAACAAGAGCACTGTTTACATTATTGAAAATGCAAAGCGAGTTAGAAAAGAGAGTGAAAAAATCAAGGTATTGATTTTTGTAGTTTATTTTTTATTGTGCTAAAAACACAACTTTTAAAATTGGACTGTTAATTCAGCAACATTTAGTACATTCACAATGTTGTGCAACCATCAGGACTATGTAGTTCCAGAACATTTTCATCTCCCCCAAAAGAAACCCCTTTAAGCCATTAAGCAATCATGCTGAATTACTCCTTCCTCCAGACCCAGACAACCACTAATCTTTCTTTCTCTATGGATTTACCTATTCTGAATATTTCATATAAAAGGAATCATACAATATGTGGCTTTTTGTGTCTGGCTTCTCATTTAATGTAATGTTCCCAAGGTTCATTCATGTCGTAGCATGTATCAGTACTTCGTTAGTTTTTACGGCTGAATAAAATTCCATCATATGATACCACAGTTCATTTTTATCCATCCATCAGTTGATGGAATTTTGTTTTTTTCCCCATCTTTTGGATATTATGAATATTTTTAGTATGAACATTTCATGTTTAAGTTTTTGTTTTCACATCTGTTTTCAATTCTTTTGGGTATATACCTAGGAGTAGAATTGCTAGGTGATACGGTAATTCTATGTTTAACTTTTTCACGTACCACCAAACTTTTCCACAGCAACTGTATCATTTCATATTCTACTGGCATTGTATAAGAGTTTCAAGGGTATGATTTTTTTAATATCTCAGGCATTTTAATTTATTGTTCAAGGTAATCATTGTTTATTATTACCTAATAAGATTGCCTGTCAGTAAGATTTTAGACTTGTCCACAGCAACTAACATTTTCATTCCCAACAGATTTTATTTTAATTATTAATAAACTTTATTTTTTAGAGAAGTCTTAGGTTTACAGCAAAATTGAGCAGAAAGTACAGAGTTAACATATACCCCCTTTCCACATGCAGGTGCAACCTTCCTTGCTACCAATATCTCCTGCCAGAGTGGTACGTTTGTTACAATCCGTGAACCTACATTGACACATTATTATCATCCAAAGTTAATGGTTTACATTAGAGTTCATTCTTGGTGTTGCACATTCTGTGTCCCTGAACAAATGTATAAATGACATGTATTCACCATTATATTATACCGAATTGTTAAACTGCCCTAAACAACCTAAACATCCTCTGCTCTGCTTATTCATCCCTCCCTCCCTTCCCCAGCCCGGGACCAACGCTAATCCTTTTACTGTCTCCATAGTGTCATGTAGTTAGAATCGTTACAGTATGTAGCCTTTTCACATTGACTTGTTTCACTTAGTGTAATATGCATTTAAGTTTCCTTCATGTCTTTTCATGGCTCGAGAGCTCATTTCTTTTTAGTGCTGAATAATACTGCATTGTCTATATGTAGTTTTATTTATTCATTCACCTACCGAAGGACATATTGTTTGCTTCCAGATTTTGGCAGTTATGAATAAAGCTGCTATAAACATCCATGTGCAGGTTTGTGTGTGGACATAAAATTTCAGTTCATTTGGGTAAATACTAAGGAGTGTGATTATTGGATTGTATAGCAACAGCATGTTTAATTTTGTAAGAACCTGCCAAACTGTCTTCAAAGTGGCTCTACTCCACTTTGCATTCCTATTAGCAGTTAATGAGAATTCCTGTTGGTCCACATCAGCATTTGTTGTCAGTGTTGTGGATTTTGGCAATTCTAATAGGTGTGTAGTGGTATCTCATTTTTGTTTTAATTTGCAATTCTCTAACGACATATGATATTAAACATCTTTTAATATACTTACTTGTAACCTGAATATCTTCTTTGCTGATGTTACTATTAGGTCTTTTGCCCGTTTTTCATATTCAGGTTGTTCATTTTCTTATTGTTTAGTTTTAACAGTTTTTTTTTGTATATTTTGGATAGCAGTCCTTTATCAGATATGTTTGAAAAAATATCCTAGTCTCAAGGTATTCCTTTTTAATTTTATTTTATTCTGCTAATTGATAAAGAATACATTAAATTTACCATTTTAACCATTTTTAATTGTACAGTTCAGTAATGTTAAGTACATTCACATTGTTGTGCAACAAATCTCTAGAACGTTTTCATCTGGTCACACTGAAACACTATACCCACTAAACACTAATCCCCCTGCTTCCAGCCCTTGATAAACACCTTTCTATTTTCTGTTTCTATGATTGACTATTTTAAAGATATACTTCCTATAAGTGGGATCATACAGTATTTATCCTTTTGTGACTGGCTTATTTCACTTAGCATAATATCTTCAAGGTTCATCGAAGCGATAGCATATGACAAAATATCCTTTTTAAGGCTGTATAATATTTGATTGTATGCATATAGCACATTTTCTTTATCAGTTCATCTTTATCAGTTCATCATTTGGGTTGCTTCTACCTCTTGGCCATGTGAATAATGTGATAAACACAGATGTACAAATAACTCTTCAAGGTCCTGCTTTTAATTATGTTAGATGTATACCCAGAAGTGGAATCTCTGGATTATATGGTAATGCTATTTTTAATTTTTTGAGTAACCTCTACACAGTTTTCTATAATGGATGCAATGCACCATTTTACCTTTGCAAATGGAGTGCACAGAGTTTCAACTTCTACACATCCTCTCCAGCACTTGTTATTTTCTGTTCTTTTGATAGCGGCCATCCTGATGGGTATGAGATGATATCTCATTGTGGTTTTGATTTGCATTTCTCTAATGGTTTGTGATGTTGAGCATTTTTTCGTGCGCTTATTGGCCATTTGTATGTCTTCTTTGAAGCAATTTCTATTCAAGTCCTTTGACCATGTTTTAATCAGGGCATTTGTTTGTCGTTGAGTTGCAGAAATTTCTTGTATATTCTAGCTATTAACCCCTTATTGGTTAGAGATAATTTGCAAATATTTTTTTCCATTTCATAGGTTGACTTTTCAGTCTGTTGATAATGTCCTTTGGTAAGAACTTCTTAAGTTTGATGTATTCACATTTCTAATTTTGATGTTTTCCTGTGCTTTCGATGTTATGTCCAAGAAATCATTGCCAAATCCAATGTCCTGAAGCTTTTCCCTAATGTTCTTCTAGGAGTGTAATAGGTTTAGGTCTCACATTTAGCTCTTTAATTTATCGAGTTTTTTTTATATATGGTGTAAAGTAAGAGTTCAAGTCTTATTCTTTTCTGGATACCCAGTTTTCCCAACACCATTTGATTAAGAGAGATTCTCCTTTCCCCATTGCATAGTTTTGGCACCCTCACTAATAATCATTTGACCATATACACAACGGCTTATCTCAAGCTCTACTCATTGATCTTTATGCCAGTACTATACTGTCTCAATTACTGTTCTTCATAGTACATTTTGAAATCTGAGAGAATGAGATTGTTTTTTTTTTTTTTGAAGTTCCCCCTCCCCTCCAAGATTGTTATGGCTATTTGGGGGCCCCTTGAGATTCCATAAGAATTTTAGGATTTTTTTTTCTATTTCTGCAAGAAAAAAAAATGCCATTGGCACTTTGATAAGAATTCCATTGAATCTGCAGATTTCTTTGGATATTGTCAACATTTTAACAATAATTAAGTTTATGACTCCATATTCATGAAATGTCTTTCCATTTATTTATATTATCTTTGCTTTCTTTTAGCAGTGCCTTATAGCTTTTAATTATGAGTCTTTAACTACTTTGATTTATTCCTATTTTATCCTTTTCGATGCTATTGTAAATGGGATTGTTTTCTTAATTTCCTTTTGGGATTGCTCACTGCTAGTGTATAAAAATGCAACAGATTTTTTAGTACTGATTTCGTATCCTTCAACTTTGCTGAATTTGTTTACTTTTTGTGGAATCTTTATGGTTTTTTTGTTTTTTGTTTTGTTTTGTTTTTACCTATAACATCATATCGTATACCAGGATAATTTTATTTCTTTTTTTTTTTTTTCTACTTTGTATGCTTTTTATTACTTTTTCTTGTCTAATTGCTCTGGCAAGAACTTCAGGTACAATGTTGAATAACATCCTTGCTTTGTTCCTGATCTTAGAGGAAAAGCTTTCAGTCTTTCCCCATTGAGTATGGTGTTAGCTGTGGGCTTTTCATATATGGCTTTTACTGTGTTGAGGACATTTTCTTCGTTTCCTAGGCTATTGAGTGTTTTTTTTCTTTTTATCATGAAAATGGTATTGAATTGTGTCAAATACTTTTTCTGCATCAGTTGAGATTATCATGTACTTTTTGTCCATTGTTTATGTATTATATTACATTGATTTTTTTTAATATATCCTCACATCTCAGATATAAATCCCATTTGGTCATGGCATATGCCTATTTTATTATTATTATTAAGTTTATTGGGGTAACATTGGTTAATACAATTATATAATTTTCAGGTGTAACTTATAATTTGACATCTATATAGTCTATTGTGTATTTACCACCCAGAGTCCAGTTTCTTTCAGCTACCATATATTTGATCCTGTTTAACCAGATGTATGACCATTTTAATGTGCTGCTGAATTTGGTTTGGTAATAATTTTATTTTAGGATTTTTACAACAATATTCATTGAAGGTATTGGTTTTTAGTTTTATTTTCTTGTAATGTCTTTTTCTGGTAATAGTATTAGGATAATGCTGGCCTCATAGAATAAGTTTGGGAGTGTGCCCTCTTCCATTCTTTAGAAGAGTTTTAGAAGGATTGATGTTTTTTCTTCAAATATTTGGTAGAATTCTCCAGGGAAATCATCTGGTCTTGGTCTTTCCTTTTTTGGGAGGTTTTTGATTCCTTCTTTCATCTCCTCACTAGTTTTCAGTTTGTTCACATGTTTTATTTCTTCATGATTCAGTTTTGGTGGGTTGTACATTTCTTGTTATTTATCCATTTCTTACAGGTTATCCTATTTGTTGAAATAAAATTGTAGTTCTCTTCTAATCCTTTTTATTTCATGGTATTAGTTATAAAATCACTTTTTTAGATATTTGAGTATTTTTCTTAGTCTGGCTAAGGGTTTGTCCATTTTGTTGGTTTTGCAAGATATTATTTTAAAAATAATATTTATATATGAATATGGATTAAAATAGAAAACTAATATAAATTAGATCCCCCAGAACAAGAGAAGAAGATGGGTAGAACAGAATAAGCAGCAGGTAGGTGAAAGTACCATTCCAGAGTGGTTCAGGACTCTCATATAAATTCGTAAAAAATGATACTTCCTATACTTTTATCAAGTATTATCACTGCCAAATTATTTATTAAATACCTGGAGTTCCTGGGCATAAGTTCTTCATATCCCCAGTGATAGGTAAATTGTCTTGTATCTTATAGCAATGATGGGAGGAAGGCTACAAAGTTAGGAGTGTTACCTGAGTTTGGCATAAAATGTCTTTCTTTTACTCTTCTTTCTTTTCTCTATTCTTTTCATCCCAGAGAGGAGGACCCTGTAATGAACTAGAGTGGTTAGGATCTGAAGTTTCCAAACCAGTTGTAGAAACTCAGCATTGCTGTTCAAGCATAAGAACCCCGGCAGCCTAAATGATAAATAACATTAAATCTATTGTTTCCAGGACACTTGGTAAAATTTCAAAGCAAGAGAAAGTCTCTTACATCTCTACCATTCTCCAATTTCCTCTTTTTGATTTTGCCATCACCCCCACCCTTGGAAAGTCTCTCATCTTCCACCTTCCCTTTACTAGGCTTCTTTACCTTGAGGCTTACCTCAACCAGGTATAAATCAGTAACGCTATTGTGTGAAATGCTATTTGATTATTTGAGCCCTTTCTGGAGTATTTGTATATGTAAAGAGACACTTACAAACCATGTCTAAATGTTTAATTGTTGAGCAGGAGTGCAATGGTCCATATCTTCAGTGCAATGGGAATTTTTTTGAAGGGTTACAAAGCCAGGGAATGACTTGATCTTATTAAAAAAAAAAATACAACTCCAGAGTGGCAAAAGTGGAATCAGGGAGCCCAGTTAAATGGCTACTGCAAGCTATGGTAAGAACTTACATTAGGATAATATAAGTAGTAAAGATAATGATAAATAAAAATAGTAGTTAGCATTTATATATTACATAAATATACTAGCCACTCCCTTTTACATTATATTAACTCCTTTAATTCTTACTTCACAACAGTCCTATGAAGTACAAAGTACTCTTTTTCTGTATTATTTATTATTCTCTCTTTATAAATGATGAAATCAAGGCACAGGTAGGTTAAGAAACTTGTCCACAACTAGTGTACATCAGATTTAGTAATATATTAGATGTAAGGAGCAAGAAATAGATCAAAAAATATTAATAAAGAGAGCTTTCTTGGTTTTGTCCTGAGCAACTGGGTGAATTAAATAGTGCTATTAAACAAAATGCCAGTGCTATTAAATATGATGGAGAAGAGTGGGAGAAGAATAGGTTTAGGGACAGAGGTGAGAGTAAAGGGAAATAAGGAATTCAGTTTTTGCCATGTTAATATTGAGATATCTGTTAGACATCCGGATGGAATTGTCAGGCCTAGAGCTCAGATGTCTTAGGTAGAAATAGAAATTTGGATTTCATCAGCATGTAAATGGTGTATGAAGCCATGAGACTGGATGGAATCACATAGAACATAGAGAAGAGAGCCTAGAAACAGAACTTGTGGCTGCAATGTAAAAACAGTTTTTTTGTAAGGGAAAAAAAAAAGGAAAGAGTAGGTTTTTGGTATTAGAAATATTGGAAAAGTTTTTTAGAGTTCCTGATTATTTCCTTTGTTGTATTCAGGAAATCTTTATGATACCACATTTTTCATTTCTGACTTTCACATTTCCTGTATTTTTTGTAGTGCCCATCTTTCTGCCCAAATTCCTCATCTGCACATGTATGTTGTCTGCCTTTTCCACTAAATACTTTAAGATCCCAGTCATAGCTATTTTTACATTTATTTCATAATTTCAAAACCTGAACATTTCTGGGTCCTGTTGACTCTTTATCTCTTGATGATAGGTCATTTTTGTCTTATATTTTGTGTCTCATTTTTTTTAATTGAAATTTTGGCATTGTATGTAAAAGAATGCTAGAGACTTAAATAAACAGTATTTATATTCTGAAATGGGCAGGCCTCTTCTGTCAGCCCAGTAGTGTTACAGCTTGCATCAATCCAGTCAGGAGTTCGGCTGGCTTTGGTTTTTGATTTAAGCTATTGATAGTTCAGTATATCACTGGACTTCAAATTCTTAAAGTGAGGGATGCCATTGCTTTGTTTTTGTGTGGAATTTGGAGTACCAAAGAATTTTTCTCAGTGTTGCTGTTCTACCCTCTGCTTTTAGCAGGTCTTACATTCCTGAGACACAGTGGATGCCTCCCTCTCTGCCCTTTCTCCTCTCCCAGTGGTAGATGGCTATTTCTTATTATTATTTATTGCAAGGCTGGTAGTTGGAATAGAGTGGTTTCTTTGTTCTCATACTTCAGTGTTAATATTACGCAGACCTTATATGCACCTTTACCTCAGGGTAGAACTTTCTCAATACTTTCACACCACCTTCCCACAACAGCTGAACTTTGCATTTTATCAGTACAAGGTCCTCAGTATGAGTGGATTTCCTGTCCCATTCCCAGCAGCAGATGGCTTTTGCTTCTACCTCTCCTATAGCAGTAGTGACATTTCTCTGAGACTATGCCAGGGAAGGGTTCTTGCCTTTCTCCCAGACATGGATGGTTTTTGCCTGAAATGAGAAAAGGATCTGTGATTCTGTGTATTTTGTATTGGTCTTTCCACAGCAGTCAATCACAATCTATAGGCCTATACCAGTGAGGAAGGCTCTTTTAGTTCTCCTACCCTCGTGCTTTCTTATGAGCACCCAGTGGATGCCTTGTAGAGAAGAACTGATGAGTGGTTATGGTCTCTTCTTTTCTCTCAGGGTTTCAGAGTCTAAATTGTCATGTTAGCCCCTACCAAGCCTTTTGGAGTTGGTTAAAAATCTAGTTGTTTTCTTCTTAGGCACATTTATGATACCATCTCTTCCTCTTGTGCTTTGCCAATTGTGAAACACTTGTCTCTCCTCAGAGGGACTTTTCAACCGTTGAAATTCAGTTAACTTGTTTGCCTTGCAACCTCACCTCTCTGATGAACTAAAAAAGTTATGATTTTATTGATTTTCTGGCTTTTTAAATATTTACATTGAGGGATAGTACTGCTGTCTTGTGGCTTTTAACTTGCTAAATGGAAACAAAACTCTAGAGTTGATTCTCTTAACTAGACCATGTTATTCCTTTTCTTTAAAAGTCCTTTTCCAGTTCTCCCTTGATGAACTTCAGGGTGAGGCCTAAACCCCTAAGCCTGGCCTGCCAGGACCTTTGGAATCTGGCCCATGTCCATCTCACCAGCCTCAACTTGCACTCCAGTTGCAGGGACATACTATTTACAAATTAGTTCAATTATTGATTCTGTTCTTGGCTACTGATGAAGATTGGCAAAGATAATGAAGTTATTCTCAAATAGATCTTAAAATCCTCATCTTTGTCTGCCAAATTGTGAAACAAATAGAAAGAAGGCAGGTGTCTTATTTATTAGTTCAGCATTTTACAACCAGTGTGTCTAGGTTGGTGTGCCAGATATGGACTGTCTCCAAAAGTGGATGGTTTTCTGCCACCAGCAGCCTCTTCCTTTTATCTGACGGTGCCATGAAAAAGTGTTTTCCATATGTGCCATGGTGCGAAAAATGTCGAAAAGTAATGGAATAGCTGATTTCTTACATCTTTCAAAAAAAAAGTTGAGAGTAAAGTAGTTGCGGAGTATTAGTAATGATTATAATTAACACCTATCAAATGGTGACTGTATGCCAAGGCTTTGCTAAACACTACCTCTGTCCTCTTTTCATGCTCAAACCAATTCTGTGAGGTAGTTGAAATCATCTAAGACGTTTACCCAAAATCTCATAATTAAATGAAAGAGCTGGAATATAAAGTCAGGTTAAAAAGTCCTACCTTCTAACCATTATGACTTATTCCCTACATTATTAAACTGTCTGTGATAGAAATAGTTCATTATTTCTCATGTTTTTTCTCTACTTGAGCTTGGATTACTTGCTCATTGGAAATTGTTTCTCATTGCTATATTAATTGACTCTTCAGATAGCAGATGAATTGTTGGAAAATGGCCTATTTGAATTTTTTTCAAATGTTGTGTGAATAACAGGTGGCTCTAACTGAGGTTTTATGAGCATTGAAGAAGGACTTGACACCCAACAATAATAGCTGTTATCACACTGAAGGCAAAGGATATTAAAATATGTGAGAGATGGAGTAGGAGTGTTGGTGCTGTGTTCATGAAGTGCTAAAATTGAGACATGTAGATTTTCTTGATTCGTTCATGAAGTGATAATGATCATTATTCTATCAAATATCAATGCCAGAAACATCAGAGAGCAGACAGGTCCCTGAGTGCTGAAATCATTGATTAGAGATTAAAGTTCAACACTAAGGTAATCTGAAAGCATCATAAAGCCTCGTGACCTCAAAGAGGATTCTGAATGTTGAGTAATATTCTTTCATCACCTTTCACGTGGTATAAGTTGCTGAGATACTCTCCAAAGCCCAGTGCAGGAGAGATCTCTTACTGTTTTTACTTTAATTTGAGATATAACGAATGCTTTGTTTGGAATAAGAAAATTTATATTTATTTTTCTCTTCATACTAGGTTGGTGATATAGTAGAAGTACAGGCAGATGAAACTTTTCCCTGTGATCTTATTCTTCTCTCATCCTGCACTAGTGATGGAATCTGTTTTGTTACTACAGCCAGTCTTGATGGAGAATCCAATTGCAAGGTAATGAAGACTAAACCTTGCCTAAACATTTTGAGCTCAGGATAGTTGTTAATCATAAGATACTCCTTCTCGCTGCCCTCTAATCTTTTCTCTTATTTTTCTCATTTGTGTAAGTTTTGTATTTGAAGACAGCTTTTATATAATTGTCTTTGAACTTCTAAGCGAATTCTCAACTTTGGGGAAAAGGATGGTGTTGAGTGAGAAAAATCCATGCCCCAGCTAAAAGCCACCATATTTTTCATAGCTCTGCTTGCACTTCATATTGCATAACCCACTCAACATTTTATTTAGGCCCTTAAAAGTAAGTAATCAAAGGCTTAAACTATATAACTATAAAAATAATTTCAAGTATTCTAACCTTACAATTTGATGTTTTTATTTTTAAAGGAATGAATATTTTCTTTAAAAATGTTTATTCCTGGCATATAGAAAACCTAACCTATAGTAATTTCATTGATTTTTAAAAAAAAACTCCTTAGGGTGTAGTTTGGCAAATGTTTACTTTTTTGCAACTAGGAAGAATTATAAATGTGTAAAGTAAATTTGCTCAAACTGGGGGATGACTTATTTCCCTGGTACTTTCTGACACAGTCAGTTCTTAGCTGTCATCCAGAGCTCCACATGACATGAAGATGTACTCTCTCTATCCTGCCTTTAAGGAAGGATACTAAGGTACTCACCTCTGCATCCTTGAAGGCTTTCCTCTGCTTATTTATTTCATCTGAAGAGTTGAGGACAAGGACTCAGTATGTGAAAAAGAAACTTAAATGCATTGGATGACTATATTCTGTACTTTAAGGGCATGGTAATGAATCTAGTCCCATTTAAACTGTTCAAAAACAGAGTTATATTTGAGGGAATGTCAAGATAAAAATCAAGAAATCTACCTAAAGATTCCTTAGTAGGGGAAAAAGTTAAGTTGATCAAATCAGCTAAAGGTACATAAGTTTTCAAAGTCAGGAGGTAGTTTTAAATATAGCTCAGTCAATTCCATAATATTCTCCAAAGACTACACAACAGCTTTCCCTGCTGTGTGAATGGTGCAGTCTTTGAGTCTGCGTCAGCCTTTCTTTGATGATTTATAAATCGGTTTACTGGAGTTCTGCCTTGACTTCTGAGTTAATCAAGTGTGTAATATACACTAGTAGAATATTCTGTCAGACTGAAGCAAGACGCATCATCTCTCTCTCTGCTCCTCGTATGAAATGTAGCCACTTTGAGCAGTTTCAAGATCATCAATTATGCTATTTGTGTAATGGAACTATTAATGATTTTTTTTCTGTTGACAAGGTGTTAGCATTCTTATGACCCAAATTGATATGTGTATATTTACATCACCATACACTATGATGAGCAAAATAATGGGTCTCAGTAAAAATAAATGCATTAATTTTATAGGGTTTTCAGTTAATTATATGCATGCTGCAAATGGAATTCTCTACTGTCAGTATCGAGAAAATCTTAGTTTTTTTTTCATTATCTTTGGAATTCCCTTGCAGCAGAGTTATCTTTTTAATTATTTGTAATATATTTTAAGAATTTTATTTAGTTTGCATCAGTATTTGTATTCTGCCAAAGCCATACTGTGTTCCTGGAATCAGATGGGTGTATGATTATGACAAGAATTACTTTTTGTTTTATCTTCTGCTTTTATCTAGACACATTATGCAGTACGTGAAACCATTGCACTGTGTACAGCCGAATCCATTGATACCCTCCGAGCAGCAATTGAATGTGAACAGCCTCAACCTGACCTCTACAAGTATCATCTAGTTTCATTTTACTGTTGTTTGTTAGTTCTGCCTATCTTTGCCACCAGTATTGCAAAGAAACACCCACCACTT
Organism: Pteropus alecto; assembly: GCF_000325575.1. Lineage (NCBI taxonomy): Eukaryota > Metazoa > Chordata > Mammalia > Chiroptera > Pteropodidae > Pteropus > Pteropus alecto. Next base: position 2,595,953 of record NW_006443567.1, read on the forward strand.
ACCAGCCTCTTTTCGTTTGTTTTTATGAACTGTTCCTTCCTTCTGGCAGGGAAATGAATCAAATCAGTTTTGTTCACTACAAGCCCAAGATAAATCATTGTGGGCCCAGGCATCTTACTTGTGATTTTTTTTTTTATTTTTGTTATTTGTAAACATAGGCACTCATCAAATATTAAGATGACGATAATTCATAAAGCTTGCATTAACCAGAGCTAATTAAAATAAAAATAGACCATTTTGTGTGTCATCTAACATCCAAGAGAGAAGAGGATATGGGACCATGCAATTAATAGGCACTCTAAGTATTATGAATAGGCTGTTTTTTGTCCAAGGTAAACAGTTGAGGGAGCAGTGAAATGGTGTAATGTCCTCTATTTTACTATACTTAAGCTTTCTATTGTAGATTCACTGATTAGCAGTCATTGTGGGTTGCCATCAATTTGGCATTTGATTTTTAAGACTGGTCAGTTTTGTTGATTAGAGCATGGTATTAATGAGGGTAGAAACAGTTTTTATCCCCAAGCGGGCTAATCAGTTATGTTATTTTCCACCGTTACAGATGGCATCTATTACTCCATTACCTATTCCAACCATCTTGTTAATGAATGCTGTTGGTCTTAATGGGTCAGATGTTTGGTTGTGGATTACACCAATGCACAGCATAGGAAAAACAAAATATTCGTCCTATTATAAGAACAGTGTCCTCCCTCCTTCCCACCATTCCTTCT
>NW_006443567.1:2596697-2609898 GCF_000325575.1 Pteropus alecto
ATCTACCTTGTGATAATAGGAACTAGGACCACAAAGCAAAACAGCTGTTTTCTGTCTTCAAGGAGCTCACAGTTTGCAAAGCTAGGCTTAAAGTACAGTGAGATAATAGAGATGAAAAAAAGGCCCATGGAATCACAGAAAACGGAGTGACTGATTCTGCTTGAGTTAGAGAATAATACATATATTTGCATATTTATAGAGCAACTTCTAAATTTTTCAGTTACCTTAAATGTAAAGGAGAATTTTAGGGCAGGGAAGGTTATTCCTAATTTCTCTAGATTAGATTGAGTGCCCTTGCTATGTGATTTCAGAATACCTAATATTTCTACCACACTAATGGTAATCAACATTGTAATTGTCTGTTTACTTGTCTGTTTTATGTCTGTTTTAAGGCAAGGAACGTGTCTTACTTATTAGTGTTATCTCCAGCATCTAGCATACTACTTGCACAATTAATATATGATGAATGAATTAGCAGACCTTCATATTTTGGTATATAGTAACAATAAGTTCCATTTTCTGAAAAAAATTATAGTGCAAATTATAAAATACTCATAACACTCTTGTTAAGGAGGGATTAGGCCTTTTTACCCCATTTTTCAGAAATGCAGATTACCATGTGCCTAGCCATATTAAGTGATTAGATCAACCCCAGTAATGAGATCAGCTGCAAGACAGTTTAGAAATTTCTAAGATAGTAATCAAGTGTTCATTGTTCAATGTCATGGTTCTCAAAGGGTTATCTGGGCCAGCAGCAGCAGCATCATCTAACTAGTTGGAAATGCAAATTCTCACCTAAATCATAAGCTTGGGGACGGGGCCCAGAAATCTGTAGTTTTATAAATCTTCCAGTGATTCTGATGCTCAAGTGAAAGAACTACTGAACTAATAGTTTTGAAAGTTGTGTTAGCACCAGGAACCGTTCTTCAAATGAATCTAAAATAGAAGACTATTATTTATAGAAAGTAGAAATGAGAGGAGTGTTATGTGCATGCCCAATGCCAAGTAGATCTTGAAAATCAATTTAGAATATTAAGACTTAGAGGAAAATGTTACACACCTTAACCATTTTTTCATAAGTTTGTTCAGAAATATAATAGACATTCGTAGTTCAGAGTCTTATCTTTTTTGCATTATTTGTATTTTGATTCATTCTCATACTTGTGGTATGTAGATTTTACCTGGATATAGAACACTCATTTGTTATAATGTTCTTTTTGCAGGTTTGTTGGACGAATCAATATCTATAGTAATAATCTTGAGGCTGTTGCCAGGTTAGTTTGTTACTCATTTAATCTGTCCTTTGTGGGGTATATTTCTCTTTTAAGCCCATTGAAATAGCCAATTTTTTTTATTGAAAGAGATGCGAAGGTGAATAAATCTGGAGTAACCACCCAGTATCCCACGTATGGGTCTTAACTAACCAATCTTGTAATTGGTAGGATTGTGGTGTAGGGGCTCTAAGTATGTGTTTTCTGGGAGGGAGCTGGTGTTGGAAGTGATGCTCAGGGTTTCCAATATTGTAGAACTCCAGATACTTTGACTGATATTCCCGAATCTGTTCTAGGCACTATATTTATTGTCCTTGTTGGCGCAGTGGCTGACAGTATCGTTCTAGGCACTATATTTATTTTCCTTGTTGGTGCAGTGGCTGACAATATCGTATACTTGGAGAACAGTAGTTTAAGGGAGAGTCATTGAGGGTGTAGGCAGTGGATAAAATGCTGAGAGAATTACCTGGACTTAAGTAGAATGAAAGGCTAATCATTTATAACGAAGCAGTTTATATAAAGGGATGTTTTCTTCCCTTTTCTATTATCCAGTTAATTACCTCAACTTTTCCACTTGGCCTTTATACCATACTCAAAAGGAAGTAAAAGAAATGCCCAGTTGCCCAATGACCCCCCAAAAGGAAGGTTTACTCTCCTTTCTATAAATAGGTCAATGTGTCTTTCTCACCTTGACATTTGCTTTCCCAGTCTTTTATCTGCCACCTTCTCTTTCTGTGTCTTGCTGTCTGCTGCTTTATCCTGTTCTTGTCTTGCTGTCTGTGGCTCATAATCCTTTTATCTCTCTGTGCATCTCTCTACCTCTGTGTGCTGCTAGCTACTTCTGTACTGTGCCTTCATCTGTGCTGTACCCTCAAGTAACTTCAGAAGGAAGGATCTTTCAATTCATCCTGGGGAGTAAGCATGTGATATAAGTAGACGGATATATTCTGAACCCTGGAGATAGATGTGTTTTAGGGCAAAATATGTCCCCAAAGTTGATGGTGTTATTTATTGGGCTGTTTGGATCAGCTGTGTTCATTTTTCATTTAGGTCTTTGGGACCTGAAAATCTCTTGTTGAAAGGAGCTACACTAAAAAATACCAAGAAGATATATGGTGAACAATTTTTAAGATATACTTATCAGAAATATGCTTTATAAAACCTGTGCATAAGTAGTGCATGTTAAAAATTGAACATGGCAGACAATTGCCATTTAATCTAAGCCTATTTTTAGGTATTGGGAATTTATAAGATGGTAAACTACCTTGAAATATGACAAATTATGTAGAATTAAAATTATACTACAAATATGTAAACTGGTGAATAGAAGAGGGTATAAAATTCCTACTTTTATAGACTGAAAAAAATTGATAAATCCAACTGAGTGGGGAGTTGGTTGTAACCTAGTTTTCATTTTATTCTGTTATTCCTTAGGAGTTGCTGTTTACACTGGAATGGAAACCAAAATGGCTTTGAACTACCAAGGGAAATCTCAGAAACGTTCTGCTGTTGAAAAGTTAGTGTGCACCACAATTTTTTTAGTTGTTTTTGAACCGAAGTAGTTATTTCTCAGCAATTCTGAATAACAATCGTAATAAAAAAAAATCAATTATAACAGCAGCTACCATTTTGAGTCTTTTTTGTGTTACAGAAATTGCACTCAGTGATTTATATTTCTGATTTGATTTAATCCTCTGAGCAGCTCTATGGAGTAATTCCTGTTAGCCTATCCACTTTACAGATGAAGAAATGGTCTCAGGGATAAGTGACCTAAGCTCACATAGCTATTCAAGGGCAGAGTTTAATTGAAATATAAATTTATTCCCTTTTGCTTCTGGATAATGGTTTGGGGTCCTATAGTTGCTTTATATGTAAAGGGTGTCTATAACACAGATAATAGTCTCCAGGCAAATGTTGCACTGGTACCTGGTAGACCTTCAAGCTAGTTGCCACTGGCATGGACCTCTGTATCGTTGACATGGATATCCATTACATCCGTGACAGACACCCTTTCCATAGCTCTACTTTCAGATTAAAGGAATCTGTACTAAGCTTAAGGATTTCATATATTCGCTTCCCCACCCTCTACTCCCAATCTTTAGGAATTAGGGAAATGGAAACAACCTACTCCTTCTATAAGGGTCAAATCTGTGTTGGTGCATGCATGTATTAGCGTGTGTGTGTGTGTGTGTGTGTGTGTGTGTGTGTCCTGTTACTTTATAGGATCCTTACTAAAGTTATGTTAAGCTAGTCAGCCATTGCACTTTAGAGAGCATTGGTGACCAACAGGTCAGTACTGGCTTCTCCATTTTACCACTTGAGAGTAATGCTTCAGCGGTGATTCATACATGCAGACTTGTGCTGTGATTACACATCATACACAGGAGAAGCTTTAGAAAACTGAACAGTTTTAATTATACCTGGTTGATATCTTAAGTAATTAGATGGTTTTCAATCCATAACATCTTATTTTTCAGATCCATTAATGCCTTCTTGGTTGTGTATTTATTTATCTTGCTGACCAAAGCTGTAGTATGCACTACTCTAAAGTATGTTTGGCAAAGTACCCCATATAACGATGAACCTTGGTATAACCAAAAGACCCAGAAAGAGCGGGATACTTTGAAGGTAATTTGTTTTATGCTGAAAATTTTCACTCTAGCACTTCGTGACCACACCACCCTTTATTGAAATGCTGCTCAGGTAATGATACCTATTGTTAGTTTCTGGGTATTCCCTTGGTTGTATGGTAGCCCTAAGCCATTAATAGTTAAGTTTTAGAGGTTTATTTGTTTATTTTGGTGGTTTTTGTTTTTGTTTTTTTACTTTAGGCTTCTTATGCTTGTTTTGAACTCTTTAGATAAGGGTTTTAAATAATTGGGGAAAGAAGCTGGCATGTTAATATATGAGCTTGTGATATAGCATGCTAGGAGCATAATGAGTGCCTACATATAAACTTTGCTACTACATTTCTGTCTCAGGGTGGGAGGAACAAGAACTTAAGGAAGTGTAAAAGTATTGAGTCAAAAGGTACACTGAAGAATAATGACACAATTGAGGGTGTTCTCACATACTGTGATAATAATTTTGACCATTGGTTGATAAAGTGTCTTTGAGAAGTTTTTTTTGGTTTTGTTTGTTTGTTTGTTTGTTTGTTTGTTTGTTTGTTTATAGTAAGAGCAGTGCTTTCAGCATTGAAATAAAGATAGAAAGTTAACTAGTTCATTATACTGCATTTATTGGATGGAACTATGCATCTAATTAGCGTGAACTATTTCTTTTGTTTTAGGTTTTGAAAATGTTCACCGACTTCCTATCATTTATGGTTTTATTCAACTTTATCATTCCTGTCTCCATGTATGTCACAGTAGAAATGCAGAAATTCTTGGGCTCCTTTTTCATTTCATGGGATAAGGACTTTTATGATGAAGAAATTAATGAAGGAGCCCTGGTTAACACATCAGACCTTAATGAAGAACTTGGTCAGGTTAGAACATATTTTTATTTAACATAAGTTAACATACTTAAAATATCTTTTCTTGCAGTCTGAATTACCAATGTATGTGACTGTTTTACATTTAGAAACGTGATTCAAAGAAAATCCCTTTATACAGACATGTAATAAAGGCAAACAATGTTTTCATACCTATAGCATCAATTATTTTGCTTGCATTTTTTAGAAAGATCCCATTTATGTATTAAATTTGAATGTTATAGATATCTTCTTTAAAACTTACCTGGTGATGTTGTTAGATTATGGGTTATTGCTTTGGAACAGGAAACATGTAGTCTTCATCAACAGCTGTAGCCCTTTGGGGATAGAATACAGGGTAGTAAATAAAGCTCATTTATAAGTATATTTTGTTCCATCAACTAGATTGTCCAGAGTTGTCCTGTTGACATTTTCTTAGTACATTTCTGATCAGATGGAACATAGACCTAGAAAGCAGTTGTTTATTCCAGTTCAGAAATTTAAATGAAAGGAAAATGTGAGGTCCTGCACTCCTCAAAATGTTTTTTGCTTCATATACCAATGTAGTCCAGGCGGTAACCTCGTTTCTAACCCAGGTGCATTTGTTTTCCAGTACAATGCAGTCTAGCTCTAATTCTTCAAGTGATGACTTTTTAGGTGCTTTTTTAAAACAGTATTGAGAAAGTTTTTCCCTTTGTCTGAATTTACCGTGTCATGTAATGATCTTCATATGTTGAGGGAATTTTTTGGCTTGCATCTAATTATGATATTTAGAATGTCAGGAATGTGGAAATGTCATTTCTGTGACTGGAAGATACAAACTCAACTAATGGAACTGTGTGGCTGGAATAGGGCCTCACACTTGTTTTAAATGGTGCCATTTTGCATCTATACCTCAAAACTCTCTTCCTAAATTTAGTCTCCCTCTGCCCCTACTCTCTATTTCTGTTCTTTACATGGTATTTACCTAAATCAACATACTCTCTTGACAACTACACTCAAGGATGAAAGGACTCTCCAGATATCATTTTGTTGAAACCTGACTTCAGGACTCCAGGATCCCAGAGCATGGAATTTGTAGGCCACAGTGCTACTGAACTGAGTCACTAAAGATTCAACAAGAAATGCATGAATAAATGCTTTCTTCTTAGATATTCTTTTGTAGGTGACTTCAGCTGTAGCAGCTGACCTTAGCTTTCTTAAACCAGAAGTTTAAAAAATTCATATAGCTCCAGGGACAGAGCTATATGAGTAGGACTACTCTACTCCCATTAAGAGGCATCAATTAGTAGCATTTTTTCTTGAAAAACAAAAATTAAGTTACAAGCCACCTCTGGTGAACTTTTCTCTGATCAAAGATTTAGTTGACTAATATGCCCATTTTCGATCCAGTGCCTGGCTATGTGAATTAACTTAACCAAGGATGAACATGGCCAGCTCCAGGCTACTGTACACATGCACGCACGCACGCACGCACCCCGCCAGGCCACATTCCACTAGATGAGACCCTTATCTCTTTCTTCCAGATCTCTACCTCAGCAGATTCCATGTTACCTATGGGAATGCAGCCTGTTCCTATCATTTAGACTGTATTCACACTGCAGAAAGTAGAGTGGAGCTTTGGGTAATGATCTGGTAAAATTGATCAGTGAAAAAAAACTACAGTTTTCATTTTATCCACTACTTCTTTCTCCAGTCAAAACCTGCTTTTCTGGGTTCAATTGTCATTTAGTCAAATCACTAAGTTTAATAGTCTGATCACCTCAATGTACACAGTGAAAAAACAACACTGTCATTATCAGCCTACATGTATAGAAACTACCTGAATGAAAATGCAAAGAAATTTTGAAATAGTTTCTTAGGTCATTTAACTTTCAATGGAATGGTACATAAAAAATGAAGCATAACCAATTTCCTCCTTGATGAGATATAGGGCTTTTTATGTTACTAAATGCAGTGTCAATTAGTTCTCATCAACATCATTGCAAACACTTGCTTAATCTCTCGAAGAATGACCTACATTGATATTTTTTAAAATAGAAAGATAAATTTAGGATAGTATTTGACCAGAGAAACAAAAAGAGGTAGACTGCTCACTCAGTTCAGTTGGAAAAGAAGAAAAGAATGGGGTATTTTACGATCAGACATCAGTCCTTCAGACAACCAAATGGTTTCAACCTGTCCTGAAAAAAATTGTGGAGGTAGCCTCCTTTATATCCCCTCCCAGTCTTGCAGCTACGCTTACTGGCATGTTTGAGTATGTACTCTGATTCTAACATTTCAATTCACTGGTTACGTATTGAACTTCTACTGTGTATGTAGAAGATGTTCTTGGTATTGAGGTTACTATTACAAACAAACCCCAAAGTTGTTCACCATTTAGTTGGGGAAACACATATTATACCTAACTGATAGCAATGTGATCATAATCAGAAAAAATAGGAAATGTGGGATGATAGAAGGAGTCCAGTACTGTGTAATTTTGCTTAAATCAATAGCAATGACAATCAACATGTATATAATACCTAATAGTTTAAAAACATATTGATGAACTTTATTTGGTATTCTTTACAGCTTTGTGTGACAGGTTTGGTTCTTTAAGTTTAATATGTAAAGTTCAGAAAGATGAAGAGATTTCTCTAAGATCACAAAGTTAGTAGATGCTGGAGCCAAGACTCCATTCCAGGTGTTCTATTAGGTTGAATGATGTGAACATTTTTGACTGATTTCGACCTATGAAATAGGCAGTTCCATGTGTTCGACCTTTAATTCAGAGTTCTTTCTACCTTAGAACATCTGTTTCACTTTAGGTAAAGTGATGGGTTTAAACTTGTTGATAGAGAGGGGCCTTTTTACCTGGTTCAAACTCACCATTAGAGAAGAAGAGGCTGTTTAGAGAGGCAAGCAGCATCCTGTCACTCTTTAGCCCTCTGTCTCACTTAAATATGAAAATACATACTTTTTAATAACAGCCAATCCTCTCCTCCCCCTTTCCTGAGTATAGAGCATATATTAGAGTAGTGGTTCTCAAAGTGTGATCCTAGGACTAGCAGTACCAATATCACCTGATAAATTACTAGAAATTCATATTAACTGGCCCGGCCCCAGAGCTACTGAATTAGAAACTCTGGGGATAGAGCCCATCGATCTGAGTTTCAGCAAGCCCTTGAAGTGAGTGTGATGCATGCTACAGTTTGATAATTACTGTGTTAGGGTATGGTTTATTGACCTATACCTGAGAGATTAATTGTATGTAGATCCATACTGCACAGCCTGTTAGATATAGGCAAATGATTGTACTTTATATTTTTGAAACTACTACCTTTGACACTCATAAAAGATTTCTGAATGGGTTGATTAATGCTCACCCAAGTACAAGAGGTGCAGCAATCCAGGACAACCTTCAAGGGAAAATAAAGGTTAATAATTTTGATCAGAAAAGCCCCAAAGACTTTCATTTTAACTGGAAAAAATCTAACAACACAGCAATAATACCACTTGGATTAATTTAAAGAGAAAATTCAAACTTGGCTGGCTAAGAGAGGAAAAAATGAAGATTGGAATGCTATATTTGTACCAGTGCTGCTACCGTGAAAAGCTTTGAAAAATAATTAGAAAGCAACTACTGCTGGAGTTCATCTCTTTCTTCCTTACATAATAAAACCTTAATGGTGTGCTTATGCTTGTTCCTGTCAGCCCATAATTTTAACTATTTAAGCGTAAATTGCCAAAAAGGAGGATAAAATTGTGGGTTTCCAAAAGCCAGATGTTATAAATAGAAGAGATAAAAACAGATAAAATGGAAATGCTCAAAATGGCTTATTTTTCATGGAAAAATTACTTATTTTTTTCCATTATTTATGAAAGTACTCATATTTTAATCTATCAATGCTTTTTTTTTTAATTTGAAAACTTTTTTGAGGAGTATCTGGATATATACATAGTACGTGGAAAGAAATTTCAATTATGTTTTTATCATTATTGACTTACTGTGTCTCCTGATTAACTGCTAATATTATTATTTCCCCTGTCTCATTTATATTCTGTAATTCTTATGCACATTATGTGACACTGCATTTTACTTCAGTATATTTACAGAAAATTTTACTTTTCAGGGAAAAGTTTTATTATATCCCAGTTAAGTTCCTGTCAAATATTGTGTGTGTGCACGTGTGTGTGTATAATAAGTAGTCAATATATTCTTGTTTCCTGCTTGCAAAATTGATTTTTCTTATGTAACTTCTTTACATCAAAACAAGTATTAAATTAGTTTGATAAAATAGCCATACTTTTCCTTCCTGTTAATCTTATATATTTGAGTAGGTCTACCTTAGACATGTGATACTGTTTCAGTGTCTAAAAACACTAGTTCATTTCTCTAGTTCTTTTAATAATATTGCTTCTGTAATTGCCAAATATTTGACAGAATGTCTTAGAAAAGGTGATTTTCTATGGATATGGGCATTGCTCTGTCTTACACCCAACTAAAAATTAATCACTCGGAACAAAGTTAAAACACATATGTTTGTGTCCTTGTTTTTAGGTGGATTATGTATTTACAGATAAAACCGGAACACTCACTGAAAACAGCATGGAATTCATTGAATGCTGCATAGATGGGCATAAGTATAAAGGTGTAACTCAGGAGACTGATGGACTCTCTCAAACTGATGGATCCTTAACTTATTTTGACAAAGCAGATAAGGTGCTGTTTTCTGTATTACAAGTTTATGTATGCATGTGTTAACCCTGCATATTAGAAATGAATTTGGGCCTATGACATAGACTTTTGAATAGACATTTGTTTGTTCTTTCACTTCACCTTTCTCGTTTTACTAACACCTCTGGAATTTATAAGTAAAGAGAATAATAGGAAATTGCATTTCGATAAAACTTTCACTTGTCTGTGTGATCATAACTTTTTTGTGCTTTGTCTTTAAAAGTATGAGCTGCTCCAAGAATGATATCTGTTCAAATCATTGAAGTCCCAGGAGTATCTAGGCATTAAATAAACCAGAGTCTCCCTGCGCCTGAGCAATTGCCAGATTGTGAATTAGATACTGAATGAACTCTTTTAGGCTGTGAAGAAGTCACTGTTGTGGTGTTAGGTGGCACTACACTAACATGAATGAGTTAACACAGCCCCTAGGGTATGTTAGCTGAGAATCAGGAATGCTATTAAGTACTAGGAGGATATGTAGCTCATTTGAGTATTAAGAATTTATGAATTTCTGCTAATTCAATTTGCTGGAGGTTATAACTTTCTCTCACATTAATATCTTTTCTGTTTGTGGACTAGTTACCAATTGATAAAAATGAAAATAAAATAGTCATTTTTCTATTACTGCTCAACAGAATCGAGAAGAACTCTTTATGCGTGCCTTGTGTTTATGCCATACTGTACAAATTAAAACAAATGATGCTGTTGATGGAGCTACAGAATCAGCTGAATTAACCTATGTGTCCTCTTCACCAGATGAAATAGCTTTGGTGAAAGGAGCTAAAAAGTAAGCACTTATGTTATTCTGTTATTCTAGATGAATAAGTTCTAGAGATCTGTTGTACAATGTCATACCTATGTTAACAATACAGTATTTTAGCACTTCAGAATTTATTAAGAGGGTAGATCTCATGTTAAGTTTTCTTATCACAAAGAGCAACAAAAAAAGAATACAAGGAAACTGAGAGGTATTGGACATGTCTCTTACCTTGATTGTGGTGACAATATCATGAATGTTTGCATGTGTCCAAACTTATCAGATTGCACACATTAAATATGTGCAGCTCTTTGTCAGTTATACCTCAATAAAGCTGTTTTTTCCCTCTCTTTAATTCCTCCCCCCCCCACCCGCATCCACCCCTGACTTATGGATGTTGCCGTTTCCCCTTAAGAACTGGATCTCTGAAGTTGGGGTGTCTCCTCCCACATGCTTGTGGCGTGCACCCGGGGCCTGGTGCACTCAGGGCCTGGCACCCTTGCCACACTCGGAGGGTGTGGCGCACCTGGGGTATGGTCTGTGGCTCCACCTGGGGTGCAAACCCAGGACCTTCTGCATGTAAAGCAGATGTGCTAACCACTACACTATGGAGCCACCCCACAATAAAGCTGTTTTTAAAACCCTGAGGTAAGTTGTAGAGAAATTAACATTTTTGAAGAGTGAAAAAACAGTTAAGCATTTCTTGTATTTGTCCTGAGAAAGTGAAATCACAGGACAGGAGTTATTTTTTTTTCTCTGTTTGTTTCAGTAACCTCATCTTGTAAATATCCTTATTCTTTAATAAAAAGCCAGGCATCTTTGTCTGAAAGTTTGTGAAAAATTCCAAAACCCTAACCAATTAAGATCAAAAAGAAAAAGATCAGTGCATAGATGTAACTTGCGTTACTATTTATGCTTACCAGCCAGAAGTCTGAATGTTCATGTTATATTTTACAAATTATAACAGTGGCCACTTTTTGTACAACACATGCTATTTCTGAAGTACTCCTAGCAATTTTGTCATCATTTGGTAACTGACAGTCCCATTTTACCCATGAGGCCCAAGATGATTAAGAGGCTAAAAGGTTACCCAGTATGTTAGCTACAGAATTAGAATTACAAATTGACTCTTCCTTGGTTACAGTTTGTAACTGGGCATTGACTTGCACCATGTTATCTCAACCAATAAAGGGAAGTACAGTTATAGATTGAGATCGTAAGAAAAAGAAGCAATAAACAGTACAAGTAACCCCAGTGCAAGGGAAATTAATCATTCTTTAGAGATATACAAAGATCTTTTTTATTGTTTTTGACAGGTATGGGTTCACATTTTTAGGAATTCAAAATGGCCATATGAGAATAGAAAACCAAAGAAAAGAAATAGAAGAGTAAGTAACACTGTGTGTTTGTCACGTCTTAACCCCAGTCAACCTCAATTGAATTTAGTAAGGGCAGCAAAGGAAACTGCATCTATAAATGTAGGACTCTATTATCCCACTTCAGAGTTTTATTTTATGTAAATGTAGTTGGAGGAGGAGAAAGACATTTTTCATCTGAGGTCAAAATGATTCCAGTTGAGTTCACATATGGGTCCAGTAGCCTGAATGAGAGTCCGTCTGGACTTTCTGAAATTAAGATGCCATTTCAGGTCTCCAACACACGGTGCAAGAAAAATCAGTGAACATATGTGCAAACTTCTGTCCAGAGCCCCTTTATAAGAAAATAAATAGGTGATTAAAATAATTGGCAGGGTGGAACTATTTCTAGACCTGTTAGATGTGGTTTGGTGGGACATTTCTTTGTCCTGTATTCCTGTGTAGTCACTGTCTCCTTATCATTTTAAGTTCTATAAGGAGAGGATAGAGATACCCCTTAACCAGCACTGGTATTTTCTGACAGAATGTTCTAAGTGCAGAGAAATTTTAAAGACACAGTGGAAATTACCAGTTATACACATAACCAGGATTTTTTACCCAAAGAGGAGAGCTTTGTTCTCTTAAGATGTTTCTCTTGTGTTTTATTTTTCCCAATGTGCTCTAGGTATTTTACTTTTCTCATTTTTCTTACAAAGGTATGAACTTCTTCACACCTTAAACTTTGATTCTGTCCGCCGTCGTATGAGTGTCATTGTGAAGACTCAAGCAGGTATGCATTTTAAAAACTTTTATTTTTTTTCCATTCATAGGTTTATATGTTAAAAATTTCAAGAAAGAAAACATTACATGTAGTAGTATATTATCAATTAAAGTCATGCAAAGCAGTAGCTTTTGAATTATATACCTTAACGTATTTATATAAAATACATATGTTCAGCTTGCCAAATTGTCAGTGGCAGAGCTCATGGTATGACTGTATATGCATTTTCTTGGAAACTGAACTCCTTTCCTTAGTCGTGGTGGTCCAAAGAGGAACTGAAAGGGTGACTTTTTTATAGTTCAGGATATTGACCAGTCACCATTAATATTTACATGCAGCAGCCCAGTACCATTGGGAGGTTTGAGATTATTAGCTGTAAAGTCCTTAAGTGTCGAGTTGCTAATTACTCCTCCCTGACCTTCCTCAGTCCCCACTGCTTTACACTTCTTGGAAGCAGATGAGCTAGAGACAACTTAGGGCAAACCTGTTGGGAAAGGGCATTCTGATTTCACTCCAACACTCTGGCATCTTCGTCTGACAGCAAAGTAGCTTGCGCTTTGCAGGGGAACCAGTACCATCATCCCAGGTTGCCCCATATCTTGGGGAAGAGCCATGGTGGTTCGGACATCTCTGCTGTCTGTCTGTCTGTCTGTCTGTCTCTGTCTGTCTGTCTCCAGGTGGTTTTTCAAAATATCCCCTTGATTTATTCTAGTAGTTTACTTGTTAGTATTAATTCTCAAATTCCTTCATGTGAGAATGGGAAGGTATAGCCAGACCCTTCAGGGAACATATTCCACTGTATTCATACTTTGTGGTGTGATTGCAGTCAGGAAAATATTTTTTCA